>NC_068934.1:22315554-22618584 GCF_023091745.1 Budorcas taxicolor
AAAGTTAGGAAACTATTGTAAACATAAATAATATCCCCTAAGGAAAAGAAAAATAAATCCCCTAAATACAGAACATAGACAATGGACCTGGTGTGGCTAACAAAGATGCAAAATAAAATAGAGCCAGGCGGTCATAACAGATCCGGGTCAGTAATATAGTCTTGCTCTTAGAAAAAGCACATAAAAACTATGAGAACTTCTGACCCTGCTAAAGATGAAAAGCCCCTCTAGAGAAGTTCTGATGAAAGCCACTCATTGAAAACTTGTGGTCAATCTTCAAGGGCCACCCAGTACTCTTAGAAATCTCCCAACTGGGGCTTCTTCAGTTTTTGCTACTAAAAATCCATCATCACCTTCACCTTCACTGCACCAATGTACTCTCGGTTCTACCTGAAGGCTGTATATCCCCAGTTTGCAAATCTTGTAAATGATAAAGCAGTCCTTTTGCTTCAGGATAATCCCAATTCTTTACTGGAATTTATTTCTGATTTAGGACAATGCTATTATAACATTAGAGAAAACTCAAATTATTTAGTCTTTATTATTTATATCATGCCTCATTTAAATATATATGATACAGCAGAAATGAAAAATAAAACAAGGAATTTATATAATAGAAAAGTAACATGGAGGGCAAAGAGATTTTTAGTATGGTGAAACTACTCTTTCTGACACCATAATGGTAGATACATATCCTTCTACATTTGTAGAATATTATACATTCCAGATTGATAGAATGCACAACACCAAGAGTGAACTCTAATGGGAATTATAGACTTTTGCTGATAATGATGTGCTAATATAGGTTCATTGATTGTAACAAATGTAGCACTTGGTGAGAGATTTTGATAGTATGGGAGACTGTGTATATGCAGAAGAAGAGAGCACATGGGAAATCTTTGTATCTACTGCTCAATTTTGCTATGAGTCTAAAACTTCTCTTTAAAAATGTATTTAACAATTGAAAAAAAGTAAGATAAAGAAAAATAAAATTTCAAGTCTACTCAAAAATGCATTCCATACATGTTTCAATGCCATTCTCCCAAATCATCCCACCCTCTCCCTCTCCCACATGTATAATATCATATAAGAAATGAATCGCCAGTCTATGTTCGATGCAGGATACAGGATGCTTGGGGTTGGTGCACTGGGATAACCCAGAGGGATGGTAAGGGGAGGGAGGTGGGAGGGGGGTTCAGGAGTGGGAACTTATGTACACCCATGGCAGATTCATGTTGATGTATGGCAAAACCAATACAGTATTGTAAAGTAAATAATAATAATAAATTTTTAAAAATGCATTCCATAAAGGCCCAGTTAGTTTCTAACAGGGGGCCAATACTATGGCTTTTGACAAGAGAAAGAGGAAATTAGTATCCTTACCTCAGTGTTAGATAAGACCAGGAAGTTATCCTAATAATGAAGCCTGAGAAAAATTCCCCTTTCTCTCTTGTGTAGGGGAATACAGTGCAACAAATATATCAATAATGCTTCTAAAGTTACTTCTAATGTGTGTGTGTGTGTGTGTGTGCGTGTGCGTGTTCGTGTGTGTGTGTGTGTGTGTGTGTGTATGTGTGAGTAGCTCAATCGTGTCCGATTCTTTATGACCCCATGAACTGAAGCTGGCCAGACTCCTCTGTCCATGGGATTCTCCAGGCAAGATTACCGGAGTGGGTAGCCATTCTCTCCTCCTAGGGATCTTCCCAACCCAGGGCTCAAACCCAGGTCTCTTTCACTGCAGGAGCCTCCTGAGACACCAGGGAAGCCCTAATGAACAATTCAACTAATGTAATTTTAGAAAGTAGCGAAATAGTGAATCCTGTATGGGCAGCTTTCTGGGGATCTGGATGTTTCAGACATAAAATTTAGACCATCTAGAAGGCGTGCTTCTCAAACTGTGTCAAAAACGCACCTATGGATGTGAGAGTGTGCAGGGGTATTCAAAATCACAGTTTTGTCAATGTTGAACCATTTTAAGCATTAATTTTACATTAAAAGAGACATGGCCATAGTGGGACAGTGTACACAATTAGTATAACTTTTCCTCCATATCAAAATAAAGAAAAATAAAAAATTATTAAAGTTTTACTCCCTTTTCACAGCAGGTCAGTTAGCTTTGTTCTTCATTTTCTTATGAATACCAATTTACTCTTGTACCATTAGTGTGATTTCATTAAAAACATACAATAATGGTTCCAGAGAAAGGTTTGAAATTTTATGTTTGAGATAAGGTTTGTGATGTGTTTCATGGGGTTACAAACTTCAGCCAGGCTACACCCTAATTTTCCCTCCAAAGTCCATCTTCCTCTGAGAGCAGCAGGATTTCACTGAAGTGAAAGATGAAGAAACTAAAGATAGATAGATACAGCAGACATAGAGGAGGAAACTTTGAAAGACAATATGTGGATTAAAAAAATGGGCTGTGGAGTCAGAGAAATCCTTATTTAATACCTGGTGATGCCATGTATTAGTTCAATCAATTACTTTACCTCTCTGAGCCTTAATATTCTCATTTGCAAATAAGAATAACAATAATATCCTCTTCATTGGTTGTAAAGAGGATTATATAATGTGACACTGCTCTGTCCAGTATGATAGTCACCATTGAGTCGTGGTTATTGGGCACTTAAAATTTTAGCACTTGAGATGTGCTAAAATGTAAAATATACCCTGGATTTTCAAGATTTAGTTTGAAAAATCATACAAAATATTGCACAAATAATTTTCCATATGGAGAAGGAAATGGCAACCCACTCCAGTATTCTTGCTTGGAGAATCCTGCGGACAGAGGAGCCTGGTGGGCTGCTGTCCATAGGGTCGCACAGAGTCGGACACGACTGAAGCGACTTAGCATGCATGCATGCATTGGAGAAGGAAATGGCAACCCACTCCAGTGTTCTTGCCTGGAGAATCCCAGGGACGGCGGAGTCTGATGGGCTGCCGTCTATGGGGTCTCACAGTATCGGACACGACTGAAGCGACTCAGCAGCAGCAGCAGCAGCAATTTTCCATATAGTTTACATTGTTTACATGTTGTAAGTATATGAATATTTTGGATATAATGGTTTAATTATATTATGAAAACTAATATCACCTATTTTTTACCTTTTAATGTTTTTATTTTTTTAATATTCTTGCTGAAAAGTGGCCAAGTTTGCTTTCATTTTCCTATTTTACAAGTGAGAAAACTTAAGCTCAGAGAAATTAAGACATTTGAAATTCTAGAAGTAGGGCAAAAATAAAAACAAATGCCAGTCTTCTGTGATTTTTCTCACTTAACTGTACTGCCTCTAAAAATCAGCATCACTGCACAGTAACAACAACAACCACAGCATCTTTATTTACCAAGTGCTTTTCATGAGCCTGATGCTATGAAATGGATCCAGGTATGATCTCATGTTTCACAAATTGAGACAGCAAGGTGCAAAGCGACCTGTGTGTATTGGCTTCCTACACTCAGATCTCACCCAAAGACTTTGACTTAAATTATGGAGCAAATTAAGGGACCCTGAAATTTGTTTAATCTTCAGTCCTTAAAGTCAGAACCTCTCTGCATCTCCGAAGCACATGCTGAATTTTGCTTTATAATCCTAGATGATTAACCATTACCCGTGAGCATCTTTTTTCATTTTATCAATGGCTTATGTATTAAATCTGTACTGTATATATCCTAGTGATTCAAAGTGCAAGGTCTCAAGCCATCCTGGATCTAAAGCTTCTCACTGTGCATTTGGGCAAGTTTATTAATCTCTTCAAGTCATATGTATTTTCATTCTCAAAATATAAAATGATAGAAAGTAAAGGAAGGCAGATAAATGGTCTCTTTTTTAATTCAAAAAGTGCCTTGCATCAATGTTTCGCTAAAGGTTTATCTTTCAAAGGTGCCAGTGAAAATACAAAAGATAATACCTGCCAAAAGCCATGATTTTAATGAATTTTTCTATCAATTTACATTTTTATTGTGAACTAAAAATAGGAGCACTGTTCAGCATACCATTGTTTTATCAATATCTATCAAGCGATGTTGGCAATTTGATCTCTGGTTTCTTTGCCTTTTCTAAAACCAGCTTGAACATCAGGGAGTTCACAGTTCACGTATTGCTGAAGCCTGGCTTGGAGAATTTTGAGCATTACTTTACTAGCATGTGAGATGAGTGCAATTGTGCAGTAGCTTGAGCATTCTTTGGCATTGCCTTTCTTTGGAAATGGAACGAAAACTGACCTTTTCCAGTCCTGCGGCCACTGCTGAGTTTCCCAAATTTGCTGCCATATTGAGTGCAGCACTTTCACAGTATCATCTTTCAGGATTTGAAATAGTTCGACTGGAATTCCATTACCTCCACTAGCTTTGTTCATAGTGCCGACTAAGGTCTGTCTAGTCAAGGCTATGGTTTTTCCTGTGGTCATGTATGGATGTGAGAGTTGGACTGTGAAGAAGGCTGAGCACTGAAGAATTGATGCGTTTGAACTGCGGTGTTGGAGAAGACTCTTGAGAGTCCCTTGGACTGCAAGGAGATCCAACCAGTCCATTCTGAAGGAGATCAGCCCTGGGATCTCTTTGGAAGGAATGATGCTAAAGCTGAAACTCCAGTACTTTGGCCACCTCATGTGAAGAGTTGACTCATTGGAAAAGACTCTGATGCTGGGAGGGATTGGGGGCAGGAGGAGAAGGGGACGACCGAGGATGAGATGGCTGGATGGCATCACTGACTCGCTGGATGTGAGTCTGAGTGAACTCCGGGAGATGGTGATGGACAGGGAGGCCTGGCGTGCTGCGATTCATGGGGTCGCAAAGAGTCGGACATGACTGAGTGACTGAACTGAACTGATCAAGTGATACCTAGATCGATATGGATATGGTGTGTTTTATGATTAGTGATTGATTGTTACTGTGTTGTCCTGTTTCCTAAGTGTAAATATCATTGACAAAACTTCCATGTAAGTTATAATTTAGAAAGAAATTAAATTATATGTCTATAAAAACTTTGGCATTATACCTTTATCGTATCCTTTTTATGTTTTATACAAGAAACGTAATGGCACCATTTTTACTACTTTTTTACCCAGAAACATAAACTTTTAAGCATGGGAATTGTCCGTATTGACCTAGCACTGTGTACTTGCTTTGTAATAGCTAACTCCGAGGCAATAAGCTTGCAACTTCTCTACGGAAATGACATAAGGTTGTAGAATAAATATAGACAATACTCTCTATACATGGAAGTTTTAAGCCTTATCTTTGGTTGCCATGAAATAAATAGCATTCAGTCCCATTTGGATGATATTTCCCCCAAACTTTATTTGCAACACTCTAGTACTTTATCTCTCACACTGTTAGAAAAGTAATGACCATATGTTTTTAATTTCATCAGTAAACTTGAACCTCTTAGTTACTAACTTCTGTTCACAAAATGGAATAAACACTAACCCTTTCTTTGATATATTGTTACAAATTTTATCTCTCTGGTTTTCTGGTTTTGGCAACTTCAGGCTCTATGTCCCAGCAGCTCTGTGTGTGTGTATGTGTGTGCCTGTGTGCGTGTGTGTGTGCTTAGTTGCTCAGTCACGTCTGACTCTCTGTGACCCTATGGACTGTAGCCCACCAGGCTTCTCTTTCTATGGGATTTTCCCGGCAACAGTACTGGAGGGAGTTGCCATTACCTCTTCGGGGAGATTTTCCCAACTCAGGGATTGAACCCACCTCTCCTGCCTCTCCTGCATTGGCAGGTGGATTCTCAACCATTCAGCCATTCAGACACCAGGGAAGCCCCGCCTGAGCAACTACTCAAGCATATAAATTGTACATGTAAAATCCAAATCTCTTTAACCTACGACTGTTAGACTAAGAAAGAGGAGCTATTTAACATTCAAATCCATATGATAATACTTAACTGATCTATTTTTCTAATCCTAAAAATACTATTAATAACAGCACGTTACTGAATATATATTTGTTCAATCAGCAGATGTTTTTGAAGTGTTTACTCTTTATAATGTACTGTGATACACTCTGTTGCTAGAAAGATTTCTAAGAAATAGTACCAGCCCACAACTAACTGGAATATACTTAAATCAATGTCAATATGTTTCATGGAGATAGAGAAAAACAAGTGCATAAGTGGACCGAGGTGAGGGAGAGCTGAAGACAGGGACTAAGTAAAGATTCACCAGGGAGCAATATTTAAGCTGCCTCTTCAATGAAAACTGGCCTGGTGGACAAGGCAAAAATAGTATTTAGGGGGCTGGGGCAGTCAGTCTATGCAGAGAAATCACTCACACAGGCAAATGCAAACACAGATAATTATCAATGATTTCTTTAAGAAATTGTCAATAGTTCTATAAATTGTGTTTCAGGAACATGTTACAAAGGAAGAGACAAAGTTGGACAACAGACAGGGCTCAAGAGAAAATCAGAGGTTTATTCATGAGGCAAAAGGAAAATTCTCTAATATTTGTGAGGCATGAGGGAAGAATATAAACAAAAATTTTCAGGTCATGTATTACAAATGTTAGAAGTTGGAAGTTGATCTTTCAAAAAAAACTTGAATACAGAAAACGTGTGTACGGGTGTACAACCTGAGGTTCTGTCTGATGTAAAAAGTAGCCGAGGTCAGGTCTGACTAGTCCTGAAAATGTGTCAGCATTGAGCAAGAGATGATAAAGCAAGATCTGAAAGGTCGGGGGTGCAGAAGCAATGACTACTAGTGGGCATATCACCTTAACCCAAAAACTGTCTTCCTGAGAAAAAGTGTTAGGGGAAACACTGAGTGAAGCCACTCACCCTGAATAGGCACCATGGTTAGTAACCATGTGCATGGGTTATTTGACAACAGGAGGTCCTGGTAAGGAACATGGAACTAACAAGCCACCACCAACTGGAAGAATTAGGGAAAAGTTAAAGGAAACAACCCATGTCCTACCACCTCCTGGAATCCTCCTCATTGGAATCCATCTTGGCTGAGCAATGTGTGTGCCACCAGGAAGGAACCTGAGTCAGAATGACTGGCCAGAGGCAACCCAGAAACTAACCCGGTCACCATAAAACCCAATGCTGTATGCCATGTGGCCAGGGAGTCTTCCTGGGTTCCCTTACCCTCCTGTTCCCCACCAAGCTGCCCCTTCCCAATAAAGTCTCTTGCTTTGTCATCACATGTGTCTCTTTGGATAATTCATTTCCAAGTATTAGATAAGAGTCCCCTTTGAGGCCCTGGAAGAGGTCCCCTTTCCTGCAATAAAAGGATGTAGCCAGAGAGGACCCTATGGTTCCCTCCAAATTTCAGTGACATGGGCAGAAATGCCCCTTGCTTGAGTCTAAGACTGACAGCCTTATGAGCCTGGACCATAAGAGTTTGGACCTTTTCTGAAGCCTAAAGAGAGCCTTTGAAGGTTTTCAGTGGTGACTGTCTTGCATAACATTTTTTAGTGTTTGGATAACTATAAACTAGTGAAGGTCACAGACAGGAAAACTTTCTTCTTAATGTACATATGGTAACCTGCTTTGAAAGGACTCATTTATTAAAGTGTTGCATGACAGATAGAATTGGAATTAAAGTGTACATTGCTATTTATCATGTATAATGTTTTATTATTTAAAAATCCTTCAAAAACCACATCAAGCTGTGGATTTAATCCTGATAATGGTCACTCTGAACACGGAAAGTAATTGACTTCCCACAAAGATTTGTAAAAGTCTAGGCTGAGCCTCATACACTCTTGATGAGAGATGGCAGAAAGGAAAGAGATGAGGTTCAAAAGACGTAGACTTGGAAAGTGATTCCAGGTAGTCTGGTTTTCAAATAGCCCAAACCTATCTGTTTGTACATATTCTTTAAGAACACAGAGAATATCAAAAGGTCCTCCAGTAATTAATTCTCTGCTTTATAATTGTTTGTCTGCACAATGACTCATATGGTTTATTGATATAAGAATGGTGTTGAAACATAGTAGAGTTTAGATCTCAAAAAAAGAAAATGTCACACCCTGGAGTGGGTGTCGTGGTTTGTCACCCCCCAACCCTTTGGAAAAGAGGCACTCATTTCCCCAGGGGGCTGGTGGCTGAGCCCTTCTCTGGGAGTCACCCTTTTCAGAAGAGAACTGCCCATGGCACAGTTTCACCTCCTTCCCAGGGAAAGTCAGCCTGCAGTTAATCAATGCACACCCCCTTACAAAGGTCCATCCTCCTAGCTTCTGTTCGTGCCCGCTGTGCAGGTCTTCACAGCAACAGAGCTGCTCATGTTGCGGGTCACTCCCTGCCTTTGCTGAATCTGTGCAGCAGGCAGGTATGAGATGCAGTAGAGAAAGGGAAGTAGGGGCAGTTGGCAGGAAACCACACATCTTGAAAACAGCAGGAGTCCTTGGGCAGGCAAAGCAGGAACCTCCAGACTGACAGGAACCACACATTTGGGGATGGTAAGTGCCCTGGTGGCAAACAAAGCATGGCTGGGAAAGGAAGGACCCACCTGTGTCCAAATGTAACTTTTGACTTATTAGGGCCTCATTACAATACTATTAGCTTTGCAGATAAGAAGTACTCATCAAGCACTGACAGTATGACACTTCTGATCAAGATTAAATAAGGGCAAAAATCTCTCCTCTCCTCGGGGTGAAAATCAGGGAAATACAGCCCCCAACCTCACCCTTCTCAATGGATATTCTGCCCTTTCATTTCTACATGCCACATAACTGGCTTGCCAAAGAAACTGTGTAACTACTCACTCAAAGCTACCCTCTCTCCCTTTGAGAGTGAACAGCCCTTAAATAAATCCTTGCTTCACTTTCTTGAGCGATTTCCCTGGTGGTTCAGATGGTAAAGCGTCTGTCTACAATGCAGGAGACCTGGGTTCAGTCCCTGGGTGGGGAGGATCTCCTAGCGAAAGAAATGGCAACCCACTCCAATATTCTTTCCTGGAAAATCCCATGGATGGAGGAGCCTGAGAGACTAAAGTCTTTGGGGTTGCAAAGAATCGGACATGACTGAGCAACTTCACTTTAACTTTACTTTCTTGACCTCCCCCTCTGGTCTCTAAATTCTTTCTGCAATGAGACAAGAACCTCTGAGAGCATATTTGGTGAAGCCACCCAGGAGAATTCAGTAAGGCTCAGTCAGCCTCTCACCCCTCCTTGTATTTGAGAGGTGCTGTCTTATTTCCCACCATTCTTTCTCTCTCTCTTCTCCCATTTTTAGACCTATTGCCACAAAAATGTGATTGCTGGTCAAGCATTTAAAAGGTACCAGGATGCTCCCCATGAGAAATTTACCACGGGATGAACGGATCATCAAACAGACTAGAAAAGGATAGATCTGTCTGTCCACCTCAAGGTAATTTCCATGCAAAATTTTTAGGCATACACGTAACATAACACTGCCCAGTCTCCACGACTACCTTTATAGGCTTATTATTGGTCCCCCTACGCCTGACTATCCTTGTCTTGTCTCTGTTTCACTATCTCACTATTAACTTCCACTCTTCTTTCACCACTTATTCCGTTGAAAATGGGGGGAAAGACATCTCTGTCAGCATTTTCCAATCTGGCAGCTAGATCTTTGATTTAGCTCTGAACTTTCCTGGGAATGGCTGGATATTTTAGGAACTGGGTCCCCAGTCTTGGTCTCATGGCAAAACCATTGTACGAGGCCTTGAAGGGAATGGACCCAGAACCCCTATATTGGACGGGGAATTTACAGAGTATTTGACCCTGACAAGTGCTCTAGCCCTAGGGACCCCAGATCTTAACAAGCCCTTTACTGCACAGTATTTACCTGTACAGGAAAATAGGCAATAGTGCTGGGAGTTCACAGCTCACTATAATTTTAGAAAGCAATGATTTTACCTTTGAAAGGGTAATTTTTTTTTAATTGTCCTTGATTCCAAGAGTCAAAAACTTTTCTCCACCAGCTTTCTTAGAACATTTCCTCTTATTCAAAACCATTTTAAGGGATGAATAAACCAGGAAAACCCAGGAAATTTTTTCTTAAAAGCCTAGGGGCCATCTCTTTGAAATGTAAATATTAAGGAGAGTCTATCTATCTAGACTGGAGTTTCTATCTCCTTGTCATCAGAATTTTAGTCCAGAGGCCTTGTTCAAAGCTATAACCACCTGCTTATCATAGAGATATAGAAGTTTTATCATTCCTTTAGATAAAAGCAATTAGCCAGCCCAGCTGGCTACCCCAATTACAGGTGAATTTGAAGTAAACAATGAAAGACTACATAACAAACAATTCTGCCCAAGTCTTCTTTCAAAAAAAATGATCATTAATCTTGACAGCATGTACATAATGGCTTACATATGCTTGTTGATATTCAAAGGATGGAATTTCACTGTGTTTTCATATCATTAGAAGATTGCTTGCAGTGAACATTCCAGTTTGATTTAATGTTTATTCAACAATAAAACTCTGTTCTTTCTTTTCTATATTTGAGGAAAAAATTTTCTAGGTTGACAAGAATTCTATTTTCATTTTTTTTCTCAACACGTGGGACAAGTTTCTGTTGCAATAAGAATATAAAATAAAACAATGTTCTCATCAGTGCTGACTGTGCTGATGCTAGTAGTTTTTCCATCACTTGATCAAATCCTGGGGGTGTAGCCGTACTGCTAGATGGATCTTCATAGCGGAAAGAATTAGAGAGATGGAATCTCTGCTGTGTTCATTTCTTCAAAAGGGCTCTGGGCAAAACTCATTCTTCACAACACTATAGAGACTGGAACTCCCATCGCAATGTGGACTCTCAGTATTAATGAGCTGGCTTGGAGCATGTGTGTTGAGAGGACTTTTCTCACCTAGAACTGAGTGACCAGGTCCAAAACCAGTCTCCCTTAGCCCTTTGTCCCCAGATATGGTATGAATCAATAACATTAATTCATTAAATTGACATTAATTTATTAATTAATGTTATAAATTCTCAGGAATGCTGATGACAGCTTTGAACATCCTACTCTGAAAGGCACACATATCTACTTTGAGTCAAGTTTCTGTCACCAACTTTAGGACAGCTCTGGAACTTCTGAGCAGGCCTCTTTCCATCAGTAATCAGGAGAATTAAACATTCTCTAACACTGTATATACATATAAAATTTTCATATATTGAAATTATACATATATGGGCTTCCCTCATGGCTTAGCAGCAGAGAATATGCCTGCAATGCAGGACACACAGGAGACATGGGTTTCATACCTGGGTTAGGAAGATCTCTTGGAGGAGGACATGGCAACCCACTCCAGTATTCTTCCCTGGAGTGTCTCATGGAGAGAGAAACCTGGCAAGTTACAGTCCATAAGGTTGCAAAAAGCAGGGCATGACAGAAGCAACTGAGCATGCACATATGTGTGTGTGTATATACATATAAGGCACCTGGTTGATACTCAACAAATACTGGCGGGGTAAATCCTAGTCTTCCAAGAAGAAATGAATGATTGCTGTTGTCAGTCACTCAGTCGTGTCCAACTCTTGGCGACCCCATGAACTGCAGCACTTCCGACGTCCCTGTCCCTCACCATCTCCTGAAGTTTGCCCAAGTTCGTGTCCATTGCATCGGTGATGCCATCCAGCCATCTCATCCTCTGATGCCTTCTTCTCCTCTGCCTTTCTGCCCTTTCCCAGCAGACACGAATGATGCCATAACTAAAATGACAGCTTATTTTTTTTCCTATAGAAAACTGAGTTTCCAAAAGAAAAGGTCTTTAGCTATCTTTGAAATTCAAATTAACTCCATCATGCTTCTAGCAAGAATCCTCTCTCTGTACAGCACTATGCTATATGTGTGAGGATAATATAGTAAGTAAGAACATAAACTGTGGAATCAGATTGCCTGGGCTTCAAATAATAAACCTCTGTGCCTTAGTTTCTCGTAAAAGAAGATGATATCTAGCTCATTTGTTCTCTTGTGAGAATTAAACAAAGTTGTTCACATACATTTAGTTAACATTTGATGTGATAAATACCTAATAAATGTTAGCTACAATGATTATAGGGCTTCCCTGGTGGCTCAGTGGTAAAGAATCCACCTGCAATGGAGGAGACATGGTTTCAATCCCCAGGATGGGAAAATCACCCAGAGGAGGAAATGGCCACTCCAGCATCCTTGCCTGGGAGACCCCAAGGACAGAGGAGCCTGGTGGGCTACAGTTCATGGTGTTGCAAAAGAGTTGGACATGACTGAGGTATTAAACAACAATATAATTATTACAAGAAGAAAACTTATATTCAAGTGATGCTATTCAAGGATTCATCTTGCAGAAAGCAACTGTTGGAAAAGTTTAGAATTACTTATATTAACACTTGAAGAGTAAAAATTTTAATAAAGTATATTAGAAGCATGTATGAACCTCTTTTTTATAGCCGAGGTAAGTAGAATGACTAGATTAGAGAAGAGAAAAAGCAGCAATAATAGCCTGATTCACATAGATGGATGAAATCAAATGTGGGCTAAACAACAATTGGGAAGTTTTAAGACTTTTGATAGGGCACACATAAGGGTCTTTCACTTTGAGATAGATTGTTCTTTCTACTTAAGATACATTTATGACACTTTCAGATAGATCACATTTTCTATTAATATATAGACAAATTTGATGAATGTGGAAATAAAAATGAATCTTCAGGTTGAAGTTCTAAATGAGGTAAGAGAATTTGAATAATATAATTTGGGAGTGATTGGAAAACAAAGCTCATATTGACCCTTTGCTCTTTTCCACCCCCCACCAAAAATTACTTAAATTTTTGTGGGGTTTGGCAGAAAATTATGTTGTGAGAAAGTATAATCACTGTAAATTTGAATAGGTATTCTTTTAATACAGTTGTAGTGACTGTGAAACTACATAGTCAGCAGTTCTGTATGAAAATATATATAATGAGTTAAGATGGTTCCTGGTTTTTATTTTGCAATTTAGCTAGGTAGTCATACAGCAGAAAACTTATTTTTTTCTACTTCATTTCCATCTCAGGCTCCAGAAGAAATATTCCAAATTGTCTTTCTTTTGCACAATGTCCTGGGGGATCAAAGCTATAAATCCTGCCCACCACAAAAACAGTGATAACTTTTCACAGTCAAAATAGTCAAGGTGAATTTATGACAGGGAAACTCAATTTTGTACTTCTTTCTTCTCCTTCCATAAACTCAGTCTTTGGGATTGACAATCCAGAAAGGGGAATCATTCTCTTCATGTTTTTATATGCCCTGAAGATGAAAGTTTAATGACCTCCATTTCACGTATGACTGTGGGACAACAGACTACTCCTTAATAAATATCAGCAAAATTCACAAAGCCATTGTGTTGCTTTTATGACTTCCAGAAATTACATGTACTTATTTCAAATTAATTGTATCACCCTGATTCTCACTTTTACTTCCTTGCTCACACTGTTCCTCGTACTTGGAATTCCTTTTCCCTACATAAATGTATACAAAGTCTATTTGTGGATCTAGACTTTATTAAAATTCTTTCCTCTTCATAAAGTCTTCTGGGTTCACCTAAACTTGAAATAGTTTCTCTATCCTCTCTAAAGCATTGACTTTGATATTTATCTCATGTATCTAACTAATGTATCTAGTTTCTCTAATGACTTGCTGCCTGGGCAAAATCACATCAAGCTATTTTGTGTGCATGTGGACATGTTAGAGTCTCCAAATGAGCTGTCAACTCCTCCAAGACAGAAGCAGGCCTTATACTTTGACTGTATGCCACAGGATACTGGTACTCTATTTCTCTATGCTCCAGAACCTAGAGGTACATTCATGGTGGGGCTGAAGATCCTTAAACTGCAGAGTTTTTCACTGAAAAAGGTGCCTTTCTGAAGCTCTGAGTGTTCTCTCACTTGGACCAAAAGGGAAAAACAGGAGGCTGAGTCATGTGTTGGAGATTAAGAGAGCTGCTGCACTCTGGGATCACCCTCTGTGTTGTGGTGACCCTGGGGCTGTGGATGATTGCAAGAGTTGGCCGCAAATTTCCCATATAGCAACCTACCCTGGTGGCCTCTTTGCGCATCTGGATCCCGTTTTGCCTGAAGGACTGAACGCATTACTTCTCTTCCAAACTTAAGACAGATCTAGAATTCAGGTCCCATAAACACTTTATTCTCCACAAAGAACATAGTTGGGGTGGCATGGGGGATGGATACATGAATGATTTGGGAGAATGTTGAGGAAATGACTGAGCAGAACGGGCTCTGTGTCAGAGCTGATGTTCCTAAGCAGGAAGTCCTGCTTCTGTAAACAGAGGAAGCCCTAGACATAGAATGACCAGCCAGGGGATGTGAACATGGTCGTAGCTCTCCTAAGCTATGGTAATAAAAATACTCGACTCTGTTGAAGGAAAGGTGGATTTATGTTTCTTTTTTCTCTCTGTAAAATGTTACTAGATAATGTTGATCATGCAAAGTGATAATTAAAAATCATGAAGTCAATAGTCTAAGAACAAAAATATTGCAGAAGCATTGATATGTCTGATAATTAAAAAGCAGTAAGAATGATAATTTTTCCTGAACGGATTTGTGATGTCATGGTCCTTGCAGGCCTTTTCAAATTTATATTTCCTGGTAATTTCTTTCTTTTTTTTTAATTTTTTTATTTTTATTTTTACTTTATTTTACTTTACAATACTGTGTTGGTTTCGCCATACATTGACATGAATCCACCACGGGTGTACATGCGATCCCACACATGAACCCCCCTCCCACCTCCCTCCCCACAACATCCCTCTGGGTCATCCCCATGCACCAGCCCCAAGCATGCTGTATCCTGCATCAGATATAGGTTGGTGATTCGATTCTTACATGACAGTATACATGTTTCAATGGTAATTTCTTTTTACTAATAAAGATATAAGCATTTATTTTTGTTGCTAAGTTTGTATTCTTTTTCTTAATAAAGATGCTCAGTTATTTAAGGTGTGAGTCCTAAAGTGCATATACACTACCAGAACTTCATGCTCTCTTGAATCTTTCATCTGGATGTCCCAAGTGTACTTCACAATCAATATGAACTCATGAGCATAGCTAGCCACAAATTTCTCCCTCATTCTCTGTCTGTTATTGAATGGAACGGCTCCATCATCACCATCTTGGCATCCAGGATCCAGATCAAAGGAAAACTCCTCCAACAGAAATTCTCAGCCACCCGAGTCCAAAGATGAGTTACTTCATCCTCTGATGAAGTTGCCCCTAGTTCTCTAAAAAAGCAGCCATCACCCTGAGCCCTGAATCCAACACTTTAACCTCTGTTTATTCATTTACCATCTTTCTCAGACAGTAAAGCATCTGTATACAATGTGGGAGACCTGGGTTCGACCCCTGGGTCGGGAAGATCCCCGGGAGAAGGAAATGGCAATCCACTCCAGTACTATTACCTGGAAAATCCCATGGACAGAGGAGCCTGGTAGGCTACAGTCCTGGGGTCGCAAAGAGTCGGACACAACTGAATGACTTCACTCACTCTGGCTTTCTAAGCTACTCTCTTTATTTAGGGATTGTTGCTGTTGTTGTTGTTTAGCCACTAAGTCATATCCAACTCTGTTGCTAATCTATGGACTGTAGCCCACCAGGCTCCTCTGTCCACGAGAGTTCCCAGGCAAGAACACTGGAGCAAATTGCTATTTCCTTCTCCATGGGAGCTTCCCAATGCAGGGAGCCTCGTCTCTTTCTTCTCCTGCTTGGTAGATGAATTCTTAACCTTTGAGGCACCAGAGAAGACCTTTATTTAAGGACAGAGTCAACTAAATCTTAACCTGCTTACTATCTCATTATTTAATGCATAGGTTGACATCAGTTGGTAGTAATTAACAGAATAATTATTGAATGATTGAATGTAATATTTCCTAAACTTCTTGCAAAAGTTTATTCCTAATTTCTTTTGTCCATTAGTACATTTACTCAGCACACAAACTTTGATCATCTACAAGGCACCAGGCACTATGCTAGTTACTGGAAATAGTTACTTGAATAAGAATCAGTGTACATTTAATAAGAATCAGTGTACTTTTAAGGTTATTTCAATGTTCAGAGAAAGAAGCGCAAATCGACAATTACCAAGAAATTTGATATTGTCTGGATAGAGGAAGTCCAAAAGGTCCTGGAAACACATTAGAGGAGCACCTTAAGAAATCAAGGATTATCAGAGTATGCTTCCCTAAGAAGTGAGACCGAAACCACTGGACCACTAGGGAAGTCCCTGTAATTCTTTTATATGAGGGGTATGCAGGGAGCACAGAACAGTGAAAAAGACTTGGTTACAGAGACAGATGGGCCCAGAGATGATACATTTATCCTTTCACTATCACTCTATTTCATGGCATACTTTTGTTGTTAAATGATGTGTGTCATGTGGTCAGTCTATTGCTATTGATATTTGGGCCTTGAAATCATGACTATATTTTAATCACATCTGTGTTTGTCTCACTTAGCACAGTTTCCACTGCTATATTCAATAAAGATCTAATAAACTGTTTTGTGCATATTAAATGTTCAAAAACACTTCATACATGGAATTGATTTAGCATTTAAGGTCAGCATTTGAGTCAAAAATTCTAATTTATACAAAATGATAAACCAATGTAATGAATAGGCATAAAAGAAACTATATCAGTGCATTTGATGCAGAAAAATGTTTGTTTTTTATAGGAATATTGTTTGTGCCTTTTAAGCATGCTTTATATCTGTTTCTATCTTTATATGCAACACGTTACCATGAAAAATTAATCAAGAATTAGAAAATGAAGATTGCTTTCTATGCTCAGGATAGATTAAGATATTTATTTGAATACTCTCTCCTTCTAACTCTTTGAGCATTATGTTCCATGCCTCAGCTTCAAGAACGTCTTCTGTCACACCCCCACTACCAATCTTCCATTCTATAAAGAAACCAAACGATTGCTCAAGTTTTGGGGAAGGCAACTGACATCTATCTATCTAAATTCCCATAGCTTTGAATAAATAACAACAGTATATTTAAAGTAAGAGTCAGGACAGCAACCATAACTTATTCACCCATACATCTTTCAGAAGACTAAGTTCACTGCCTGATCAACAGGAAGTCTCAACAAATCTTCATTTAGTTGAACTAAACTGCACATCAGATTATTTTGTATTCTCCTGAGTAGAGCGTGTTTATGTCAACAATTCCAATATTTCAAGGCACATGAGAGAAATAATCAATGTGAATGTTTGTGGCACATCTAAACCTAAGCTGTTAGACCCAGCTTGTTACAGAACACACAGGAATTGTCAGCATCAATATTTTTTCAGTTTTGAAAATTAATTCCAGGGCTGATTCAAGACAATTTTGTGAAATAGACCTCATTGATCTTGATTTCCTTCTTTTGGTTACCTAAGTCCCATATCCTTTGGGTGGATTCTCTCTGTAGCCTTTTGGCCAACATCCTCCAGAATCTGACTTGATGCTTGATACTTCACTTAAAGGCTCCCAGTTGGACAACTGGCACCTCTTTTCCTGCCATTAAATTGTTTTCATGTGATATAACATTCCCCCAAGACTTGGGAGCTCAAAGTGACAAGGATCATTGTGCTTAAATAGTTCATTCGGGTTTCTCCATAACATTTTATGGAGAAACCCAAATGAACTTTTTGACCAACCCAATAAAAAAAATATTAAGGAAAGTTCAGGAAATAGAGAGGTGCAAAAATATTTGTGACAAAGATATATTTATAGGGATTAAGAACTTTCATTCTTCTACTACTTGTTGCTAACATTTAATGGATAGTCACTATATTCTACCACTATCCTATATACATGGACTTTCACATTTTGTCTTTACAACAACCCTATGATGTAGGTTTTGTTAATATACCCATTTCACAGATGAGAAACTCAAAGCACTGAGAGATTAAGAAACTTGCCCAATGTTATATAGTTTGTAACTGGCAAAGCTGAATCAAATTCAGGTAATCTGGATCCAGAGTTCATGCTCTTAACCACTTTATTGTCTCACAAAATTCTGATAAGCAACTTTTGCTTGGGAGCAAATTAGGTAATAAAAATACTGAGATGAATTAGACATTATCCTGCTCTTGAGGAGCTCAGAGTGGAGCAATGAAAACTGCTATTAAACCAGTAATATTTAAGGTGAATGGGGCTTCCCTGGCAACTCAGATGGTAAAGAATCTTCCTGCAATGTGGGAGACCTGTGTTCGATCCTCGGGTCAGGAAGATCCCCTGCAGGTGGGCATGGCAACACACTCCAGTATTCTTACCTGGAAAATTCCATGGACAGAGCAGCCTGGTGGGCTACAGTCCATGGGGTCGCAAAGAGTTGCACACAAAAGAGTGACTAAGTACATCACAGCACACAGTAAAGGTGAATATACCTTATACTAGACTTCTAGAATTTTATATTATTCATTTATTTTTATTTGGAAAAACTTATTTACTATAAGAGCAATATAGCAAAACTACAAATTAAAATTCTGATGAAAGAAAAAGTTCTTAACTCAATTACAGATTATTTTTTCTTGTTTTCTATTTTTTCTTATACCTTCTCATTTCATATTTTACTCTTCCCTACCTATTCATCTAATTTGTCATCCTATGGAAAAGATTTTGACTTTTGCAAAGAGAGATTAAGGTGGCCTTAGCCCTCAGCTCCTGGGAAATAATCTCAGCTGAAAGGAGTGTCTTTGTTTAGTACGGAAGCTGATTATACTGGATTTTAGAGTGGAGTTAGCTACACCCCACCATCATAGGGTGGAAACTGGCCATAGGAGAAATACCAACCATGTGACTTAGGAAGGAACTTTGAGTCATCACCTGTTGATCTGGAGGCTGAAATCAAGATCTTAGGCAATCAGTCAATCAATTATGCTTATGCAATGAACCCCCAATAAAACCTGTACACTGATGCTCAGATTAGCTTCCCATGGTGGCAGTGATACCCCACATGGATTATCAAAGATCAGTAACAGGAGGTTCAATGGATCCTAAAAACAACAAAAGCTTTGTGTTTCTAACTTTCACTGGCCCTGCTCTATGCATCTCTTCCTTTGACTGGTCTTGATCTGTATTCTTCCCCTGTCATTAACTGTAAGAGCCCCAGACAGCACAGTCAGTAGAACATAAGACTTTGGGGCTTCCCTGGTGGCTCAGCTGGTAAAGAATCTGCCTGCAATGCAGGAGACCCCAGTTCAATTCCTGGTTCAGGAAGATCCCCTGGAGAAGGGATAGGGCAGCCACTCCATTATTCTTGGGCTTCCCTCGTGGCTCAGCTGGTAAAGAATCCGCTTGCAATGCGGGAGACCTGGGTTCAATCCCTGGGTTGGGAAGGTCCCCTGGAGAAGGGAAAGGCTACCCACTCCAATATTCTGGCTTGGAGAATTTCTCACAAAGAGTCGGACACGAATGAATGGCTTTCACTTTCACTTTCCCTGAATTTACAGTCAGTGTCAGAAGTGAGAAATCTTGAGAGCTAACTCTGGGAAGTCATTTGGTGTACATACAATAATATCCTTACTAATTCTGTCAGTTTTAGACATTTAAGTTATTCTTAACTATCTGCTATTAGGGATAATCCTTAAATAAATACTTCAGTTCAAATAATTTGCCTCTTCTTGGCTATAAATACATATCTTCTATTTCCCATGAAACTAATTCTCACATGAAAATTTCTCATTGTAACACCAAATTTTCACACAATTTGAATGCTGGAAATTTGGTGGGGAGGTGGGCAGAATTTAGTTTCCATTTCTCTTCAAATAATTTTTTGGTCTGTATTCATTGTTTTTTGTGGTTTTTTATTTGAAGCAGTTTGACATATGTTACATACCATAAGTTCATGTATTTAAAATACATGTTTCAATGGCTTTTATTATTTACAGGCATGCCTTTATATCACAAAGAACTTCTAGTAATGCAAAATAGGGGCAAAGGTTTATCACTTAGTTTTAGTGATCCTGGAATGCCATAATGGTAAATTATAGCCTTCAGTCTGGGCTTCCCAGGTGGTGCTAGTGGTAAAGAGCCCACTTACGAATGAAGGAGATTGAGAGACATGGGTTCCATTCCTGGGGCAGAAAGATTCCCTGGAGGAGGAAATGGCAACCCACTCCAATATTCTTGCCTGGAGAAACCCATGGACATGCAACAAGCTACTTAGCACATAGCACGTGAAAGGTGGTTGCTGAGCCATGAAAGACACCAGGATTCTTGGTCTCAGGAGGAGAGGGTTTCAATCCGGGGCCAGTGATGAGTCTTGATCACTCAGAGCATTTGTGATAAAGTTTTATAAAGTATAAAAGATATGGAGAAAGCTTCTGACATAGACATCAGAAGAGGGCAGAAAGAGTGCCCCCCTGCTAGACTTTAACAGGAAGTTATATACCTACTATCAGGCTGATAATTAGAGAAAGGAAATGTCTTAAAACTCAGAGGGTGGCACCAGGCCCCTCACCCACAACATCCATTTTGAGATAACATTGGCACAAGATGAGGCTTCCCAGGCCATAAGACAATTGACATGAATCTTGAAGAAAGACATGTTTCCAAGCAAATAGTCTTATTTACATAGATTAGAAAAACATTTGTATGACTAAAATACTGGTTTGTTGAGCCATTATCGGTTCTGAGTCTTAGGCAGAACCAACTTGAAGAAAGACAAAGTCTAGGGTAAATATATAGTTCATTAACATAGCTTAAGAAAAACATTTCCATAAGAAAAATGCCTTGGCTAGCTCTAGGTTTGAGAAACGTTAAGTTCAGGTGGAACCAGGTGTCATCATGGCAATGCAGAATTTTAAAAGAAACCTCCTTTTAATTTTGTATAAAGAAGGAAAAAATAAAAAACCTCACACATAGTTTGTTTCCTCTTGCTGCTTAAGAGAGATAAAAAATATCTGACACTTGCAACCTATTTCCTCCATTTGGGGGTCTCTAGCCTTCCAGCCTGACCTGCCTCTTGAGAAATCTGTATGCAGGTCAGGAAGCAACAATTAGAACTGGACATGGAACAACAGACTGGCTCCAAATAGGAAAAGGAGTACGTCAAGGCTGTATATTGTCACCCTGCTTATTTAACTTCTATGCAGAGTACATCATGAGAAAAGCAGGAGTGGAAGAAACACATGCTGGAATCAAGATTGCTGGGAGAAATATCAATAACCCCAGATATGCAGATGACACCACCCTTATGGCAGAAAGTGAAGAGGAACTAAAAAGCCTCTTGATGAAAGTGAAAGAGGAGAGTGAAAAAGTTGGCTTAAAGCTCAACATTCAGAAAACGAAGATCATGGCATCCAGTCCCATCACTTCATGGGAAATAGATGGGGAAACAGTGGAAACAGTGTCAGACTTTATTTTTGGGGGCTCCAAAATCACTACAGATAGTGACTGCAGCCATGAAATTAAAAGATGCTTCCTCCTTGGAAGAAAAGTTATGACCAACCTAGATAGCATATTCAAAAGCAGAGACATTACTTTGTCAACCAAGGTCCGTCTGGTCAAGACTATGGTTTTTCCAGTAGTCATGTATGGATGAGAGAGTTGTACTGTGAAGAAGGCTGAGTGCCGAAGAATTGATGCTTTTGAACTGTGGTGTTGGAGAAGACTGTTGAGAGTCCCCTGGACTGCAAGGAGATCCAACCAGTCCATTCTGAAGGAGATCAGCCCTGGGATTTCTTTGGAAGGAATGATGCTAAAGCTGAAACTCCAGTACTTTGGCCACCTCATGCTAAGGGTTGACTCACTGGAAAAGACTCTGATGCTGGGAGGGATTGGGGGCAGGCGGAGAAGGGGACGACACAGGATGAGATGGCTGGATGGCACCACAGACTTGATGGACGTGAGTCTGAGTGAACTCCGGGGACAGGGAGGCCTGGCGTGCTGCGATTCATTGGGTCGCAAAGAGCTGGACACAACTGAGCGACTGAACTGAACTGAACTGAGCCTGTTACCCTCTCAGATGTATAGCATTCATTCAATTCTAGACATGCAACATTACAAAAGGTATCTCTTCTGTTCTTTTCATAGGTGCTTTGAGTATACTAATGATTGTATCTACTCTTCCTGGAATTTTAGGCCCTATTTTCTCATTACAGTTGTCAGATTGCATCATCTCATTCTCAGCCTAGCAATGAGCATCCTCACTTTTAAAAGGTACTTAAACTAAGAGATATCTCTTAAGATGTGTGAAACAATGAATCAGATCATTTATTTGACATGTTTTTTAAACCTTACAGTCACTGCCTCCCAGCTTCACCTACACAGTAGTTCTTTACAGAAACCTATGAAGCATCTTGTCAAGTAGCCATTCCTTCCAGTTCTTTGACTCACATTTTCTTAAAGTCTGCCTTGGGGCTTGTTGTCAGCTGATGAAATTGGAAACCCCAAAAACTTTAAGTTCCTGTGCCTACAGTTACTGTGATAAATTACTCCAGGATTAGAAGAAGAACTACAGCAGTGTCAGAAACTGGCCTGGCATCTGCAGCACATTTCCTAAATGAGAAAAACGGCACCATGAATTTTCTGGACTATGCTCAAGGTTGTATTTGACCTATGTTTTCGAGAAGGTGATTCTTTTCTTCCAAAAATATTTTTCTTTTCTCTGCAGTGGAAAAAGAACCAGTGGTTTCTCATAAATAGACCATAAGCTCTAATGTAATTTATGGCAAAAGTTATTCCTTCTTTTAATGTCTACTTGCTGTAGCCTTCTCTGGACACTATTTACAATCTCCTTGGTCACTGAGTTAGTCTTGTAGCTACCTGAATTTAGTATCTCTATTAAAAATCATGCACAATATTGTCATGTTAAATTTTTCTAAAATACAGTTGTTATCATGTTTTTTCTGGGTCAAAAATCTTTAATTGGTTTCTCATTTCCTCAAGATAAAAGTAAAATATCTTAGGCAATATTTAATGGGAAAGTAATTTGCCATAGACATGAGTTTGTATTCCTAGTCCATTATTTTGCAGTTTTTCTTCTTTTAATTTGAAGGCTACTGTGTGCCTTTGCAAGTCAATTTCTTTTTTGCTAAAATTGACTCACTTCAAAGGTTTTGAGAAAATTTAAATTATGTGTGTCTAGTTCCTGGGAAACCCTAGGTGCAAAATAAGTTTTCCTACATTTCCTTAGCCTCATTTTCAAATATTTTCTGTATCTTGCCTCAGTTTGAAAAAAAAAAAAAAAATTATACCTGAACACCTACTGCGTACTACGTATAGTATCAACTTCTGGAAGGGATGCCCAAAAATGACTTGTGTTATTGTCCACAGAAACTTTCATTGTAAAAAACATAAGGATAGGGCAATGGAAGCCAACATGAAGAGATGTGGATCCATTCATGGAATATCTAAGTGGTAGAGTTGACTAGACTTGGTATTGAGTGAACAGAAGTGTGAGAATAGACAAAAGAGAGAATACTGTAAAGAAAGACCTCAAAGTTGATATATCAAGCCAGTTGTTGGATGGCGACACTTTTCAATTATTTTTCCTATTATATCTTTTTTTCTATTAGACGGTTTATTCCCTCAAATGAATTGAAACCTACTTAAATGCACAGATCATTGTGTAAAATTATTTAAATCCACCAAAATACTCTGTATGTGACATAAGCACTCAATGAATGCTTAATGAAGAAGAATATTGTAGAGAAGAATACAATTGGGGTGAGTGAGGTCTGCCAGGGATTGGTGTCCTTTGCTATTAATTAGTCCAATTCCTTTAAATAATACCAAGATCTCCACATTCACTCTAATGGTGAATAAAGCTTTTCAACAAGTTGTCAAAGCCAAAATGATTGACTTAGGCTTTGCTTTTATTTTTTTTCTTAATAATGGCAAACTGAAAAAAAAAATAATCAAAATGTATCCAGGTATTGGGAGGAGAAAAATTCAAGAAACAGTGTACATAAAGGAAAATTATTTTATAAATGTAATAACATCTTACAATAAATATACTGTAAATAAATGGCTATTTACTAAGATACTACAATTCATATATGCAAATGTATACATACATACATGTCTATTATTTTTAGGTCTCCCAGGTGGTGCAAGTGGTAAAGAAATCTGCCTGCCAAAGCAGGAGATGCAAGAGATGTGGGTTCAATCCCTGGGTCAGGAAGATCCTCTGGAGAACAAAATGGCAACCAGCTTCAGTATTTGTTGCCTGGAAGATTTCGTGGGCAGAGGAGCCTGGCAGGCTCTAGTCCATGGCATCCCAAAGAGCTGGACATGACTAAGCACTCATAGGCTAATATTATTTAAACTATGAATTTTTTTATTATTAAACAAATTTATTATAAAAAATATTGACAGTATTTTAACTACTATTAAAAAATTATGTAATCCATTTGAGGCTAAAAGGAGGATTTTAAAAATCAAGCAATAGAGTTATTTGTTTATTTTCTATAATGTGCTACTCTAAAGAAGCCAAAAGACTGAAAACATAGTTATATTAGTTCTTGAATTTTTAATAGGTCTTTAAAAAACATGAACTTGATGAAGGAATTTAAATAGCTTTTAGTTTCCATTTGAAGGCAGAATAGTGGATAGATTAGAACATGGTGGTGACTAGGAGTGGTACTCTAATCATTACCACAGACTTTTACTTTCTGAATGAACAGAAATATACTCTAATTACCACTTACAGTTCTTGCCACTCTGTGATGCTGGCCACTAGGTAGTAAAGAACAGTTGTTCATGTATGAACTAGCCACTGGAGGCCAGACGTTGTGTCTGTAAATGAAGACAGAGGGATAAGTGAGGTATTATTTCTGGGTTACGGAAGCTTACACTTGTGGGGTGATAGCCATGTAAACAGACAATTATAAGAAGATGAGGTCAGGCTGAATCCAGGCCCACAGAAGGCATCAGTCTTGCATGAAGCTCTTCTCTGCTGAGTCAGGACTTAGTCTGGCACTTTTTCCCAGCACTGTGGCTCAGGGCTGCTGCTCTGCGTCCTTTGGAGCTGGCATGTGACCTGAGGCTGTGTCTGCACCCTTTGGAGCTGGCCTGTAAACTGATACTGTATGCAGTTAACAAAAGCTTCTTACTACATGGATGGAGGCAACTGGGGAACCACAGACTCCATATCTGATGCCCTTTCAATCTACTTCTGAGCAAGTAATTTTGACCACACTACATGAGTAAACAGCAACTAGTACCGTGAGACACATATGACCCCATAAATGCAAGCACCTTGAGACCAGTCCTTAGTAAATGGAGTAAATCCTTTTGTAAATGTCAGTTTCCCACAAAGCAAGTCGGACCACAGATGGCTAAATGAGAAGTCGCTTACTATATTTTCAGCAGGACATCTGTTATTTTGCGTTACTCACATCCTCACTTTTTTTTTTTCTTTCTCGCTCTCTCTTTTTAAAAATCTGCACCAAGTCACTGGCAACCCTTTCTATTCTATTTAACCAATTCTCTCTATCCCACCTCTGTGTATTTGGCACACAGATTTTAAATTTCCTTCACAGATATCCTTAACAGTGAAGTATTCGGAAGTCATTTTCGCGGATGGATTACAGAAGAGGAGATGCTGTATTAAGTCAGGGCTGAGAGCACCTACTGTATTCACTTCCTGTCTGATGTGCTGTGATACAGAAGGGACTCGGCTCACATGTCAATATCATGTATGTCTCCAAAGGAGTAGAATTCCTGCCCATGTGTAGCTTATTCTCCTCACCTGTATTTTTTACTGTTATTTGAAAAAGGAATTTTTGATTCATAAGACTTTTCTGAAGTAGGCTACTCTTTCCTAGGCTGAGTGCCAGGGACTGGGAATAATTTAGTACATTCTAAAAGTAAGAGACAGAATGTATGGAGCAATGACTCTGCAGTGTGAGGGAATTGAATAGAAAAGCACCTGGCTCCCACTAAGTTGCCCATAATTTTTTTACTGTATGTGTGAATAAAACCATAGTTGCCACCTGAATTCAAATTGAAAGTTGTCTTCCGTGACAGCTGATATCCAAATTCCCTCTGCTGTCCAGAAGATGTAAGATTGAAATGGAGGAATTATATTTTGCTGTTAATCACGCTTGTTTTTTTCACCTTTTTCCTTTTATTTTTGCTGTGTGTGGCTGCTAAAAACATTTAAATTACATTAAAAAATTATTGGAGTATAGCTGATTTATGATGTGTTAGTTTCAGGCATACAGCAAAGTGAATCAGTTATACATATACACATATTCATTCTTCTAAGAATTTTTTTCAAATACAGACCATTATGGAGTATTGAGTAGGGCTCCCTGTGCTTTAGGGCTTTCCAGGTGGTACAAATGGTAAAGAATCTGCCTGCCAATGTAGGAGATATAAGATAGGTAAGTTTGATCTCCGGGTCAGGAAGATGCCTTGGAGTATAAAATGGCACCCCACTCCACAATTCTTGCCTGGAAAATTCCATGGGCAGAGAAGCCCGGCGGCTGAGCAACTGAGCACACTAGCCCTGTGCTATACAGTGAAAGTGAAAGTCGCTCAGTTGTGTCTATTTGCAAATCCATGGACTATAGATTCCATGAATTTCCCAGGCCAGAATACAGGAGTGGGTAGCCATTCTCTTTTCCAGGGGATCTTCCCAACCCAGGGATTAAACCCAGGTCTCCCACATTGCTGGCGGATTCTTTGCCAGGTGAACCACCACGGAAGTGTGCTAAATAGTAGGTCCTTAGTAATTATCTATTTTGTATGTAGTAATGTGTATATGTCATCCCATTCTCCCAATGGATCCCTCCTTCCCTTCCCGCTGCTAATCATAAATTTGTTTTCTACATCTCGGTCTCCTGTTTTGTAAATAAGTCCATCTGTACCCTATTTTAGATTCCACATATAAGCGATATCATACGATACTTGTTTTTCTCTGTCTGACTTAATTCACTCATTATGACAATCTCTAGGTCCGTCCACGTTGCTGCAAATGGCATTATTTTATTATTTTTTATAACTGAAGAATAGTCCATTATACATGTGTACCATTTTCTTTATCCATTTCTCTCTTTTGATGGACATTTGAGTTGCTTCCATGTCCAGGCTATTGTAAATAGTGCTGCAATGAACATTGGGGTGCAAGTATATTTCCAAACTATGGTTTTCTCCAGCTATTTGTCTTGGAGTGGGATTTCAGGGTCATATGGTAGTTCTGGGCCTCCCAGGTGGTGCTCCTGCTAACGAACCCTCCTGACAATGCAGGGGACATTAGAGACACGGGTTCAGACTCTGGGTCGGGAAGATCCACTGGAGGAGGGCATGGCAATCCACTTCATTATCTTGCCTGGAGAATCCCATGGACAGAGGAGCCTGGTGGGCTACAGTTCATAGGGTGGCAAAGAGTTGGACACAAATGCGACTGAGCAAGCACGCACGCATGGTAGTTCTGCAGTTTATGAAGCTGCAAAGAATTGGACATCACTGAGAGATTAACACTTTCACACTTTTCAAGGTTTTATTAAGTTTTTTATGAACCTCCATACTGTTCTCCATAGTAGCTGTACCAATTTATATTCCCACCTACAAAGTGGAGGGAGGGCTCCCTTTTCTCCACACCCTCTCCAGCATATATTGTTTGTAGATTTTTTGATCATGGCCATTCTAACCACGTGAGGTGAAACCTCATTGTATTTTTGATGTATTTCTTTACTAATTAACAATGAAGAGCATCTTTTCATGTGCCTCTTGGCCATCTGTATGTCTTCAGAGAAATGTCTATTTAGATCTTCCACCCATTTTTTTTAATTAGGTATTTTTTTTTAACATTGAGCTGCATGAGCTTTTGGGGGCTTAATCCCTTGTCAGTTCCTTCATTTGCAAATATTTTCTCCCATTCTGTGGTGGTTTCGTTGCTAATTCATGTTCAGCTTCTATGACTCTATGGACTGCTGGACTCTTATGACCCCATGGACTGTAGCCCAACAGGCTCCTCTGTCCATGGGATTTCACAGGTAAGAATACTGGAGTGGGTTGCTGTTTCCTTCTCCAAGGGAACTTCTCATCCCAGGAATCGAACCCAGGTCTCTTACACTGCAGGTGGATTCTTTACTGACTGAACTATGAAGAAAACCCACTCAGGATTGTCTTTTTGTTTTGTTTATGGCTTTATTTGCTGTGCAAAATATTTTAAGTTTAATTAGATCCCCTTTATTTTCATTTTTATTTTTATTACTCTAGGAGGTAGATCAAAAAAGATCTTGCTGCAAGTTATAGCAAAGTGTTCTGGCTATATTTTCCTCTAAGACTTTGATAGTATCCGGCCCTACATTTAGGTCTTCATATTGATTCTTAACAATACAAGAACATGGTATATCTCTCCATCTATTTGTTTCCTCTTTGATTTGTTTCATCAGTATTTTATAGTTTTCTGAGTACAAGTCTTTTGCATCCTCTAGGTAGGTTTATTTCTATGTATTTTATTCCTTCTGATGGGATGGTAGGTGAGATCTGATATTAATCTTAATAAGAGATATTACTAAAATTGGCCTTGTTTTCTAGGTTTTTTAAACAGTCATATGGAATGGTTTTTTGCTTTGTTTTGTACTTATCTTAAAGAGTGGGAAATCATCTAATTTAGGTGTCTGCAAATGTTGTCTATAAACCAGCTTCATTGGAATCACCTGGAGTGATTTTTAATGATCCTAACCCTGGATCCTATTTATATGTGTTCAGATTGATTAGACTGTAATTGCGGCCAAGTGGTCTGTACTCTTAAGTGTTCACTGAGAAATTCTGATGTGCATCTTATAGCTCAACCTCCCCTCCTATTCATCACTGTCTTGGAGAGGTCATTTGCTTTATTTGCTTGATTTTTATGACAGGAGACTGACTGCTCTTCAAACTAATGTATTTTTTAATTGAAATAATTATTTTACTAGTTCAGATTTTATGCATGCTGACAGGAAGCAAAAATATCTGTGTGCTAAATTATTCCAAACACAATATAAAATATTAAACATGTCTGAAGCATCACCCTCGGAAGAATTAAGGAAAATGTAGATCCGACCATGCAACAAGAATTTCTGCCCATTTTTTTGAGCACTCATATCTCCTATCCAGCACAGGACTGGAGTCTTTACATTCATTCTCTTATTGAATTTTGCAGAACCAAATGAATACCACTCAAATGAGAACAAACTGGGGTGATTTATGCAGAATTTACTATTTACCAAGCCACTGCTACTTGCATCTGCAGAGACCCAGAGGTAGGCAGGAGAATGGAACACTTTATAGTGAATAATAATAATAATAATAAGGAAGTTTTCTGGTTCCCAGTATCTTCTGATTAGAAGTCACTGGCCAGAGAGGAGGGCTGGGGGAACTGAGGTGGGATAGCTAGAAGCAATGAAGGCTTTAGGGAGCATATTTGGCTTTGTATGATTAAGCTTGCATTGGAAATAAGGGCAAAAGGTAGGGAAACTGTAAATTATGGACCAAGTTGATCATCCTGGGCTGATTGCTATAGAAGTTGTGGTTTGGCATCCAGGACTGATTGCTGCTGAGGTTGTTGGTCAGAGTCCTGTTATCATATATGATCTGTTCAGTGTCTGTTTGAATATATAATCTCTTAGTCTTTACAATTGCCTGTGAGGTTGGTTTTATTATCCCCATTTTAAGTTGCAAAGAAACAGAGGTATAAATACATTAAATAACCTCCCCAAGATCTTAAGGTTAGGAAATGGGGGAACTGTGATTTGAAATGTTAGGTAGTTAGAATAAGGAAAAAGGAGTCCAAAATGGCGGTGGCTAAAAGATGAGGAAGGGAAAAGCCAGTGAAAATAGAACGAAAGAAGGTCCAAGGACCAGAATGAGGACCTCAGGTAGAACAAACCGCACTCATGGCTGGCCCAATTTACATAGGGCAGGCCCGGGGGAGGAAAAAACATATAAAAAGAGGAGCCAAAGGGCCAGGGGTCTGTGTCCCGCGTGCGTGCACTGTCTGTCTCTGTCTCTGTCTCTGTCTCTGTCTCTGTCTCTCTCTCTCTTCTCTTTGCATCTGTTGGGTCAGCGTGGGCCCACGCCTTGAGGATGTATTTTCCTTTATTTTCTAAAGGAAACTGAGGGAGCTATAACACTGTCCAAGAGCTGTGACGCCCTGAGGGCTTTAACGTCCGTCGCTTCAAATTTTTGTTGAGACCCAGCAGAACCGAGGAGATTAGGCTCACCTGACAGAAATAAGGTCTATCTGATTGAAAATCCTTGCTCTTACCCACTACTTTGCTTATTTTACAATAAGAAATGATAATATTTTAAAATAATGATAATACATTATATCTATATCTCTGCATCTTTAAGTTTGTTACTTTTGTGTTTTTCTTGCAGAGGTTTACATTTATTCCAAATTGTTTTATGACTCATGTAAGACCAAAAGGTCTCAAGTACAGAAAATAATTCAAGACATGAAAAATTACACATATCTTTAAAAGTCTCTGAATTCAAAAGGGAAGATTTTTGTTTTTTAGATTTTTTTATGTCAGTATTTTTCAGAATTAAATGTTTATTTTTAATTTTCTTAATTAACTTGCATTTTTGTGTGGACAGTATGTCTAATTACAGAAAAGTCTGTTACATTTTGTATAGAAAGGCAGTTTTCTCTTTGGAAGATTATCAGGCACTTGAGAAAAGTAGCCTGTTGGAAGAACTCTGGAGTTGAGGAAGAAAAAGACACCTTCTCTATTTGTCATTGCTTAGGCATTAAGTCACGTCCAACTCTTTTGGGACCCTATGGACAGAAGCCAGCCAGGCTCCTCTGTCCATGGGGTTTCCCAGGTAAGAAAACTGGAGTAGGTTGTGATTTCCTTCTTCAGGGGATCGTCCCGACCCGAGGATCAAATCCATATCACCTGCATTGGCAGGCAGATTCTTTACCACTTAGCCACCTGGGAAACTCACCTTCTTTATACTGGTATATATTTTCATCATGACCTTTTCTTCATTTTTTCTTCTTCCATAAATAAAGTAAAATGTTTTCTATTTTTCTATAAAAGTATTCATTTCCTCACACCATTTAATTGGCAGTTTCTGAAAGTAATCAAAGACATTTTTTAGAACTATCTGAATTCATTCTATAATATTTTTCAGCATGAGTTTTTATAGGCAAAGTAGAAATAAAAAGAAAGCATTCAGGTTCAATTCATAAGTTTTATTGAAACTGACAACTCAAAAATATTAGTTTGATGACTGAAAATGTTCAGTGATTTTAAAATTTTTATCTTTTTAATACTGTTATGAGAGATTTCAAGTGAATAGTATATTTAGTAAATGAATATATTTTTAAATCAGATGTGTGCAACTGAGTTTCTTTCACTTAGATGAGTATCTTTTTATTAGCTTATGAGGTAAAATTGACTATAATACTTAAATAGTGTGATATAAAAAGGAATTTCAAGGATGTTATTTTCACTCCATATATTTCTATGCTTGTGAGTATAAGCCTTAAAGAAATAATATTTTTAAAAGGACATTACTTGTAAAAAGTTTTGTCAGTTCAGAGTAATTTTAGATGTTGTCTTAGTATTCAAGAAAAAATTAATTTTCCTCATCTGATCCTCAAATTAATTCCATTACCTGCCAAAAAGTTTATTTAAATCCAGGGAACTTTCATCAACTCTTTCAGTAGCAAAGGAACCTTTAACTTTGAAGTATATAATAGGGGTGATTATGCATCTAGTCTTTCTAATTTCAACCTCCTTCTTTTTTAAAAAGAAAGGACAAAGATGCATAATTTTAAAATGAATTTAAACAAATTACTTGAAAGAGAGACATGACCTATTTAATTAGATTTTCATAGTCAGGATGTAAAATATACCATAAAATTTTTTGGAACTTAAAAATAAGTCATATATGTGCTCAGACGCTCAGTTGGGTCTGACTCTTTGAGACCCCATGGACTGTAGCCCACCTGTTTTCTCTGTCCATGGGATTTCCCCAGCAAGAATACTAAAACGGGTTGCCATTTCCTGCTCCAGGGGATCTTCCCAACTCAGGGGTCAAACCCATGTCTCTGGTGTCTCCTGCATTGGCAGGCACATTCTTTACCACTAGTGCCACCTGGGAAGCCCAAAAATGAGTCATGGTAATTCATATAATTAATATTTTAGCAATGCCAATCCTCTACAATAATATTATAATTATAGTAAACTTATCATCAAAATAGATGGTGAATTATATGTCCTTCTTTCGAAATAATGCTTGAAACTTAGGTCTACATGAGTGCTATACAAGATCTATTTCCTTTCTCATTGAAGAATAAATCTCCCCTAAATCTAATTTACTTCAAAGAATAGCATAGATCTCCTTCTATATATTAAAATAGATTTACCTTAACATTAGGACCAAAGCAGATCTTATTAGTTTTAACATAAATTGAAATAAATTTAAAGATTATTTGATGAGGGCATTATTTGTATAAGACATTAAGTTTTAAACTGGGTATTTATTTATTTATTTACTTAGAATTTGGGAAGAAAAAGAGAGAAAAGATGAGAATCACATAGCAGGAATATGCATTTTCAAAATGTAACTCCAGATCATTAATGTATTAAGTTTAAGAACACAATTTTTCACTGGGATGGGGGAAGGATTGATATGAGAGGAATTGTTGGAAAGGGTCAAGAATGCCCTGCTATTATTGTTGATACTGTCACAAACTCATCATGGTTGAATTAGGTTTATGCCTTCTGGAGAGAGAGGTTGAAACCACCTTTGGATCCAAGAGGAAAACCATTTGGTACAAAAATTCTGACTGCTAACAGAAAAGATTTCTAAAGTTACCCTTACAGTACAACTTTCTTTTTATTGATTTGTTTTTTTAAATGTGTATTTATTGTAAATTTAGCACACACAGGACACTGTGAAATATGTACTGGAAATAGACTATGTTTAGTATCATTATATGCAAATCATTAGCTTTAACGCAAAGAGGATTAAATAAAGGTTTTGAGAACAAGCAATTAGAATTAATTAGATACCGTTGGGTCATGATCCCATTTGAAGAAAGCGTGAACTTCTGCCTGGGTTTAAATTTAAATTTAAACCCAGATATCTCTATTATTTACTACCTTGGATAACACTTGTAGCATTTTTGACTCCCAGGGTTTGATAAAAGCATATCTGGGGCTATATCATCCACTTCGGTGTTCTGCCATGAAAGCCCATGGCCCTTCTTCTGACACATGTGACTGTACTTTGTCCAATATCAACAAAGTGTTTTATTTTGAGAATGCTCTTTTGACATTCAGAAAACTAGGAGCATGGCATCCAGTCCCATCACTTCATGGCAAATAAATGGGGAAACAATGGAAACAATGAGCAACTTTATTTTCTTGGGCTCCAAAATCACTACAGATGGTGACTGCAGCCTTGCAATTAAAAGACGCTTGCTCTTTGGAAGAAAAGCTGTGACCAACCTAGACAGCATATTAAAAAGCAGAGACATTACTTTGTCAACAAAGGTCCGTCTAGTCAAAGCTATGGTTTTTCCAGTAGTCATGTATTGATGTGACAGTTGGAACATCAAGAAAACTGAGTGTCAAAGAATTGATGCTTTTGAACTGTGGTTTTGGAGAAGACTTGAGAGTCTCTTGGACTGCAAGGAGATCCAACCTAAAGGAAATCAGTCCTGAATATTCATTGGAAGGACTGATGCTGAAGATGAAGCCCCAATACTTTGGCCACCTGATGTGAAGAACTGACTCATTGGAAAGGACCCCGATGCTGGGAAAGATTGAGGGCAGGAGGAGAAGGGGACGACAGAGGATGAGATGATTGGATGGCATCACCAACTCGATGGGCCTGAGTTTGAGCAAGTTCTGGGAGTTGGTAATGGACAGGGAAACCTGGTATGCTGCAGTTCATGGGGTCACAAAGAGTTGGACGTGACTGAACTGACTGATTTCTTCATGGAAATTGGATATTGTGTTGGGGCTTCCATAGTGGATATAATTTTGAAAAAAGACAAAACTGGCAGAGAAAGAAAAATTGGTTTATTGACCCACTCTAGGTTTACAATCTGAGTTTAATTAATAGACAATTTAGTGTCTACTTCTTCTGGCTGATATTTAATCATCTAAGAAAAACCTGTTCAAAGGTTGGCAAGGTTGGATAATTTCTCTTATAGATTTTCTGTCACCATCACCTGTCTCTGGGCTAGGCTACTGACTTTGTAGGTAACACAAGTTCAAGTGAATTTCAGAAAGTTTACTAGTCCTAGAACTATTATTCAGTACAGCAAGAAGAAAAAGTTCTAGAAGTTAAATATGTATGCTTTTATTTATCAGATACAAATTCTGATCATTTTAATGTTGGGAGCTTAATTTAATTTAATCTAGCCCTTATTCCTGGAGAAGGACATGGCAACCCACTCCAGTATTCCTGCCTGGAGAATCCCATAGACAGAGGAGCCTGCTGGGCTACAGTCCATGGGGTCGCAAATAACTGGACTCAGCTGAAGCAATTTAGCAGGCACGCAGTCCTTATTCCAGTTTAATTTTTAAATCATTTTGTCAAGAGTTTGAAAATGTCCATTTTATTCTTCTTAATATTTACTTTGCATTTTAAACATTCTGGGGAAAAAACAAAACTATATTCCTTCAAGATATTACTTCTGATAGTTTTGAAAATTCTTAGTGTTAGTTGTTTAGTCATGTCAAATTCTTTGCAACACCATGGGCTGTAGCCTGCCAGACTCTTCTGTCCATGGGATTTCCCAGGCAAGAATATCAGGGTGGGTTGCCACTCCCTTCCCTAGGGAATCTTCCTGACGCAAGGATTGAATCCAGGTCTCCCAAATTGCAGGCAGATTCTTTACCATCTGAACCACCAGGAAAGCCTTTGAAAATTCATAAATTTTATGTAATTTATTGAAATGCAGATACCAGCCATTGTGCAAGGGACAAATTCAATGTTGGATTTGGAAGAAGAAGGAAAAACTATTTTGACAAAATTCCCTTTAAAGCAACTCATGCAATAATTGCTTAATTCTGTAGGCAATCTTATAAAATAAATGTCAAAAACAGTGAACTGTTATCATTTGCCCCAGCCTAAGAAAACTGGCCACCTGATACAAAGAACTGACTCATTGGTAAAGACCCTGATGCTGGGAAAGATTGAAAGCAGGAGGAGAAGGGGATGACAGAGGAAGAGATGATTGGATGGTATCACCAACTCGATGGACATGATTTTGAGCAAGCTCCTGGAGTTGGTGATGGACAGGGAAGCCTGGTGTGCTGTAGTCCATGGGGTCGCTAAGAGTTGAACACGATGGAGCAACTGAACTGAACTGAAGATGATTGGCTATGTTAGAAAGAATGAAAGTTTAGTAATGAACAGGAATTTATAAATGAGCCATAAAGTCACTAATAGCAATGATAAAGATGGTCATACTAATAGCCAACAAGAGTTTAGAAGTTACAAAGTATAAGAAGCTTACAATGCACATAGTATGTCCTATGTATTTGCATGTATTACTTCAAATTAAATTATTTTAAGTTCTCTTTTGAGCTACAGAGTCTCTAGCAATGTCCTGCTTCATTGACAGGTTTGTGCAACTCTGAGCTTGTTTTCTTTGTCCTTCACTCAATTTTTATTCTGGTGGCATTCATGTTCAGAGCATCCTGCACATTGGAGAAGATAGAGCAGAGCTGGAAAAACGGTGAGGCAAATGGGACATTCATCTGGCAGTAAAAATTCAGTCAAGACAAGTACTGTTTTAATGTACTATTTCTAAAAAATAGAAATGAATGCAAAAGCTCCGAACAAAACTTTAAAAGCTAAAAAAAGGCATGATAAATAAAAGCCATACTGGAGTCTGAGACAAAAGGACAAATCAGAAATGCCAATATTTATCATGAAGCTTTCCATTCATTTTTATTTTTAAAAATTGTATATTAAAATATTATTTTATCTAAATTACCAAGTTTTTTGTCTTCCCCTAAATCTCATGCCTAAGGGAGTTTTCTCACTGGCCTAACCCCAATGCCATTTCTGTCAAGAGGTATTTTCATATAAGGCTTTAATCACAATTGGAGTGACCTAAATATTTCTCAAATGAAGTCTTTTGGCATAGAAGTGAAAAATGACGAATTTCTTGCCTGATACTATCTGGATAACCCATAGCCCTGTCACAAAACTATATATTGTCTCTCCAGTATGTTCTGTTTCTCCTAGGTATTAGCAGGAGAAGCTATGTGTAAAACGGAATTTAAATCTTGATTCAATGTATGTGAGTTATGTAAGCATTGTACAAAACAACTAAGGGATCCCAATAAACTTACTATGTTTTTCTAAGTATTATTATATTTTATATCTAATTAATATCTAATACTTGTATCTAAATAATTAAAATTTGTATTTTTTTGTGTTATTGAGAATTAGGGAAAAGCTAAGTGAAACTGAGAAATAACCAGAATCAATTGCAGTCAAGAATGGGAGCAGGTAGAGAATATAACTTTGACCCTCTGCATGGCCAGAACATAAGTTTTCAGTCGAGACTGATCAGAGACCAGACAAGAAATTCAGTCAAGGCTTTATTAGGGCCCCTGCTGCAGCAGAAGCGAATGAGAACAAAGGACAAGTTCCTTTGCATGCTTGCTTCCAGGGGAGACTAGCTGACTCCTTATGCGGAAGAGGGGGTGGCAGGGGCGGGGCGTGGGGAGTTGTGGGGGATAGGAGTGTGTCCAAGGGTCAGGTCAGAGAAGTGGTTTAGACAATTTGCCCACCCCTTCATGGTGTTGTATGCAGGGGTCGTGCCCAGTACCCTGTTTTTGCTTCTGGCTCTTCAGTGCTAGTAGGGCTTTTTTGGTCTTTTTGTCTCTTTTGTCCAAAATTTGCCCCAGCTGTACATGCATGTAGTTATTTTAGTCCCTTATGATTTCTTTGTATTTTGTAGCTCAAAGAGATGTTTGTCGAGGTGCAAGCACTGGAGCACTGCAGCAAAGGGTTTCAAGTCCCAGGTCTGTCTCATACAAAAAGCCTGAACCAAAAACAAAAAAGTAAAAACAGAGAGTTATCTTCAAGCAGCATGGCAATTGATAGCCTAAGGAATATGTCTTATCAGTTTTATCTTGAAGCCATTGAATTAAGGCTGCTAAATATTATGTTTTATATTAATAAAATCTTAAATCTATGTCATGCGCCTCAAAAAATATTTTGAGTGGGTGAAAAGATCTACCTAATTCATATTTTATAAAATTTCACAGGATGAGAAGTAGGTTTAACTTATCAAGACTGATTGCCTGAAGGCTGTGTGTCTGTGTGCTCAATTGTGTCCAAACTCTGCAACCCCATGGACTATAGCCCACAAGGCTCTTCTTCCCATGGAATTTTCCAGGTGAGAATACTGGAGTGGATTGCCATTTCCAACTCCAAGGGATCTTCCCAACCCAGGGATTGAATTTACGTCTCCTGTGTCTCTTGCATTGGCAGGTAGATCCTTTACCACTGCACCACCTGGGAAGCCAACGCTGAAGACTAGTCTCCAAGAAACAGAAATTACCTCCTGCAGAGTTCCATGGAAATCTGTGTTTAAAGTAGTCATGCCTCTATAAGACTTGACTCTCAGCCTCCCTGCTGGAGGCCAACAGAGGGGCTGGTGCTAAGAACAAACAATGAATGGGAGCTGGTAAGGTAGAGGTGGAGTTGATGTCCCACCAATAATATTACAGCTTAATTATGGCTCTGATTCCACCAGGAAAGGGTCCAGACTTTGCCTAATCCTGTGGCTTGGAAGCCACAGAGCTCAGAGTCTGTTTCTCTTCTCCCTCTCCTTCACCCCACTCCGCCAATGTCATCATTACTTTTCCTGCTGACTTTGTAGATTTCAGATACACCCCCATGTTTCAAGCCAGATCTGTCCTCCTTGGCTTAGGAGCAAGGAAATTGTGCTACTTTGTTGCTTTTGTATTTATCTTGGTATTTACAGATTTCTCTGGTCTGAGATAATAGCAATTATGAATGAAATGAAGGGCTTCCCTGGTGGTTCAGTGGTAAAGAACCCATCTGCAATGCAGGATATGTGGCAGGAGCTGCGGTTTGATCCCTGGGTCAGGAAGATTCCCTGGAAAAGGAAGTGGCAACCCACTTCAGTATTCTTGCCTGGGAAATCCCATGGACAGAAGGGACTGGTGGACTACAGTCTACGAGGTTGCAAAAGAGCTGGTCATAACTTAGCCACTAAACAACAACAACAACAAATGAATGAGTTTTCTCATTCATTCTTTCTAAAGAAATAATATTATGTGTGGATAACTTGGACATTTACTCACCCCTATTTGTGTAAACTTTTCTGATTTCATTTTTCATATCAGAGCCTTTAGGACTTTTGATTAATTTCTTATGGAACTTTCTAGACAGAGACAGCCACTGATGAAAAATGTTGTCTTTTTTTAAATCAGTGCTAGAGATTAACATAAACTCCTGCTCTGTAAATCATAAATCCCTACTTAAACTAAAATAATTTGTTAGCTTTAAGTACCAAAATAAATATGGCTAGGATAGAGGTTACATTTGCAATGCTTTAATAAATAATTTAAAGGCAATACCACAAAGCAAAAATAGAGTATAAATATTTATTACTTGTTTCTAAATAATGTGTTAGAAGATAATATCTCTCCATTACAAAAGAAAATCAGTAATGTTGCTTTCTATTGGCACTTTTACATTAGGATATTATCCTTTAATTAATCTGGACAATACAAAAGAGTTGAAAATCTCTGATTCAGTCTTGCATTTGTTCCATATCAAGAAAAAAATCTCATTAGCACCTTGATACTGTGAAGCAATCTAATGATTTTCACTGTAAGACAAATGTTTACCTAGATTTGAGCTTTATAAATGAATAAATTGGAAGCAGATTGAATAATACTTAAGTCTAATCCAAAATATCTCTTTAATTCAATATCAATTACTCTTTTTTACTCTCTGTAATAGAAAAACATAAAAGACCATGTAATTACCCTCAAAGAGCATACCTAGCATGGAGAATCCCTGATATAAGTCTATCAACATTTAAATATTAATCAATGATAAATGCAATCAACACTATAGAAGAAAGAATTTTCCTATAAATGAAGAATAAAATGAAGGTACGAATAATAACTGTGACCTCAGAGGAAGAAACCCTCACAAGAAATATTGAACTCTCAGGCTAAGAATAGTGCTTATTGGATCAAATGTCTTTCTCTTTCTTGGATTCCTCCTTAACAGCTTTATTAAGGTATAACTAATATGCAAACATTTGCTCATATTGAATGCATACAATTTGATGATTCTGAACATATACAAACACCTGTGATAGCATCACCACAATTAAGGTAACAGACATATTAATCACCTTCAAAAGTTTCCTTGGAGCAATTCCTTTTTCATTTTGTTTTTGTTATAAGAACATGTAACATGAGGTCTACAATTTTAACAAAAATTTTAGATGCACAATATAGTATTGTTGACTATAGGCCTTACTGTTGTTCAGTTGCTCAGTCATGTCCGACTCTTTGCGACCCCATGGACTCCAGCACGCCAGGCTTCCCTGTCCTTCATCATCTCCCAGAACTTGCTCAAACTCATTTGATGCCATTCAACCATCTTGTCTTCTGTCGTCCCCTTCTCCCCCTGCCTTCATTCTATCCCAGCATCAGGGTCTTTTCTAATAAGTCAGTTCTCTGCATCAGGTGGCCAATATATTGGAGCTTCAGCTTCAGCATCAGTCTTTCCAATGAATATTCATGATTGATTTCCTTTAGGATTGACTGGTTTGATCTCCTTATAGTCCAAGGGACTCTCAAGAGTCTTCTCCAGCACCACAGTTCAAAAACATGAATTCTTTGGTGCTCAGCCTTCTTTAGGGTACAACTCTGACATCTGTACATGACTATTGGGAAAACCACAGCTTTGACTAGACAGACATCTGTAGACAAAGTAATGTCTTTGCATTTTAATACAGTTATCTAGGTTGGTCATAGCTTTTCTTCCAAGCAGCCAAGCATCTTTTAATTTCATGGCTGCAGTCACCATCCACATTGATTTTGTAGCCCAAGAAAATAAAGTCTGCCACTGCTTCCATTGTTTCCCCATCTATTTGTCATGAAGTGATGGGACCACCCTTATGGCAGAAAGTGAAGAGGAACTAAAAAGCCTCTTGATGAAAGTGAAAGAGGAGAGTGAAAAAGTTGGCTTAAAGCTCAACATTCAGAAAACGAAGATCATGGCATCCGGTCCCATCACTTCATGGGAAATAGATGGAGAAACAGTGGAAACAATGTCAGACTTTATTTTTTGGGGGACTCCAAAATCACTGCAGATGGTGATTCCAGCCATGAAATTAAAAGACGCTTACTCCTTGGAAGAAAATTTATGACCAACCTAGATAGTATATTCAAAAGCAGAGACATTACTTTGCCGACTAAGGTCTGTATAGTCAAGGCTATGGTTTTTCCTGTGGTCATGTATGGATGTGAGAGTTGGACTGTGAAAGACTGAGTGCCAAAGAATTGGTGCTTTTGAACTGTGGTGTTGGAGAAGAACTCTTGAGAGTCCCTTGGACTGCAAGGAGATCCAACCAGTCCATTCTGAAGGAGATCAGCCCTGGTATTTCTTTGGAAGGAATGGTGCTAAAGCTGAAACTCCAGTACTTTGGCCACCTCATGCAAAGAGTTGACTCATTGGAAAAGACTCTGATTCTGGGAGAGATTGGGGGCAGGAGGAGAAGGGGACGACACAGGATGAGATGGCTGGATGGCATCACTGACTCGATGGACGTGAGTCTGAGTGAACTCCGGGAGTTGGTGATGGACAGGGAGTCCTGGCATGCTGCGATTCATGGGGTCACAAAGAGTCGGACACGACTGAGTGACTGAATTGAACTGATGGGACCAGATGCCATGATCTTCATTTTCTGAATGTCAAGTTTTAAGCCAGTTTATTCATTCTCCTTTCTCCTTCATCAAGAGGCTTTTTAGTTCCTCTTTGCTTTCTGCCATAAGGCTGGTGTCATCTGCATATCTGAGTTTATCAATATTTCTCCCAGCAATTTTGATTCCAGCTTGTGCTTCAGCCAGCCTGGCATTTCATATGATGTACTCTGCATATAAGTTAAATAAGCAGGGTAACAATATACAGCCTTCACGTACTCCTTTCCCAATTTGCAAACAGTCCATTGTTCCACTTCCAGTTCTAACTTGTTTCTTGACCTGCATACCGCTTTCTCAGGAGGCAGGTAAGGTGGTCTTGTATCCCCATCTATTGAAGAATTTTCCAGTTTGTTGTGATCCACACAGTCAAAGGCTTTAGAGACAGAAGTAGATGTTTTTCTGGAATTCTTTTGTTTTTTCTATGATCCAATTGATGTTGACCTCTAGTTTGATCTCTAGTTCCTCTGCCTTTTATAAATGCAGCTTGTACATCTTGAAGTTCTTGATTCATGTACTGTTGAAGCCTTGCTTGAAGGATTTTGAGCATTACTCTTCTAGCATGTGAAATGAATGCAAGCGTGTGACAGTCTGAGCACTCTTTGGCATTGCCCTTCTTAAGGACTGGAATGAAAACTGACCTTAGACCTTGCAGTATACAGTAGATCTATAGAACAAATACTTCGGTGTTGCCCTTCTTAGAGATTAGAAAAAAAACTGACTATAGGCCTTATATTATACAGCAGATTTATAGAACAAATTTATTTTGCATAACTGCAACTTTACACAACTTATCAACTCCCTGTCTTCCCCTCCCCTCAATCCCCAGTGACTACTGTTCTATTTTCTGGTTCTATGGCTTTAACTATTCTAAGTACCTCATGTTAAGTGGAATCAGGCAATATTTTTCCTTCTGTGACTTGCCTGATTCACTTACCACTGCTGCTGCTACTGCTGCTAAGTTGCTTCAGTCGTGTCCAACTCTGTGCAACCCCATAGACGGCAGCCCACCAGGCTCCTCCGTCCCTGGGATTCTCCAGGCAAGAACACTGGAGTGGGTTGCCATTTCCTTCTCCAGTGCATGAAAGTGAAAAGTGAAAGTAAAGTCACTGAGTCATGTCCAACTCTCAGCGACCCCATAGACTGCAGCCTACCAGGCTCCTCCGTCCACGGAATTTTCCAGGCAAGAGTACTGGCGTGGGGTGCCAGTGCCTTCTCTGTCACTTACCACAGTTCTCTAGATTAATCCATGATGCTGCAAATGGCAGAATTTCCTTATTTTTTAAGGTGGAACAAATCCTATTGTATGTCTATTCCACATTTTCTTTATCAATACATATGTTATTGGACACTGGTGTTGTTTCCTTAACTTGGCTATGGTGAATTGTGCTGCAGTAAACATGGTAGCACAGATATCTCTTTGAGATCCCGATTTCAAATCTTCTAAGTATATTACCAGAAGGGGTTTGATGAACCATATTGTGGGTCTATTTTTTAAGTTTTTGACTGTTTTCTATAGTGGTTGCACCACTTTACCGTCTTATCAACAGAGTAGAGGGGTTCAAATTTCTCGACTGCCTTGTCAACATTTGCTAATTTTTTTTTCTTCTGTTTTTGTTGCTGTTATTGTTTCTGAAAGGTGATGTCAAGAGAATGAGCATATAAACCACAGACTGAAATAAAATATTTTCAAAGGAAACATCTGATAAAGAACTATTGTTCAAAATATACAAAAACTCTTAAAACTCAACAATGAGAAAACAAAGAATCCAATTTAAAAAGGGCCAAAGATCTTCACAGACACTTCATCAAAGAAGAGATACAGATGACAAGTAAGCACATGAAAAAATGATCCACATCATTTGTCATCAGAGAAGTGCAAACCAAAACAACAATGAGATACTACTGCATACCTATTGGAATGGCTAAATTTCAGAACATTAACACCACCAAGTTTTGATATGGTTGTAGAGCAACAGCAATGCTCATTTGTTGCTAGCGGGAATGGAAAATGGTACAGGCATTATGGAATACAGTTCAGTGATTTCTTACAATACTGAACATACTCCTACCACATGATCCACTAATCCAGCTCATTGGTACTTACCCAAAGGAACTGAAAATCATGCTCACCACAAAAACCTTCATACAGATGTTTATGGCAGCTTCATTCATAATTGCCAAAACTTGGAATCAACCAATATATCCTTAGAAGGTTAATGGATAAATAAACTGTGGTACATGCAAGTAACAGGATATTATGAGCACTAAAAAGAAATGTGCTATCAAGCCATGAAAAAGATATGGAGGAATAGTGAATGCATGCTACCAAATGAAAGAAACCAATTTAAATAGGCTATACACTGTATGATTCAGGCTATAGTACATGGAAAAGACAAAATGGCAGAAAGAGTAAAAGAATCAGTGGCTACCAGGGAATGTGGGGGAGGGCAGGAATCAATAGGTAGAACACAGAGGAACTTTAGGGCAGTGAATAATAATAATGAATGCATGCCAGTATGTTTGCCCAAACTCACAAAATGTATTACACCTAGAGTGAACCCTAACATAAACTATGGACTTTGAGATTATCAAGCATCAATAGACAGGTTCATCAATTCTGATGAGGCATGGTGATAATGGAGAAAGCTATCCATGTGTGGTGATGGGGAATATATGAGAAAGTCCTGTATTTTCTCATGCAGTTTTTCTGTGAAACTAAAGCTGCTCTAAAAAATAAAGTCTTAATTTAAAGAAATGCAATTTTGGCTTTTTATGAGAACGTGGTATGGATATAAGAGAAGGAGAAGCACAAAAATATATGTAGATTTTAGGAACCAATATATAACATATGAACATTAACATAATTAGATTGAAATCTCAATTCTGAAGGATTGCTTCCTGCTTTTTTACTTTACATTTTAATGACTTCATTTCCATTCAAAATTAGCTTTGTTAATAAATCTGTTACTAGCCTTAAATTTATAGTGGGTGAAATACTTGAATACTTTTGTTCCTGAATAAACCAGAATTTACTTCAACAGCCACATTTATTACATTTTGCTTTTAGAATCCTTATTTAGCATATTTTGAATTGCATACAGTCCCTAAAAAAATAAATAAATAACAGTTTACACATTTGAAACTCGATTTATCAAAGTAGTAATTGACTTTAGTTTTATACTCCTACATCAGTGAAAGAGATCCTAAAATATTGGTGCATTTGAAAGAGGGGGAAAAAAAAGGATAATTCATCTGATTGCATCTCCTTCTACCTCTGAAATAGTGACTAATAATTTCCAGAGTATAGATAGCTTCCTTTTTTAACAAAACACATATGCAGACTTCAAGTCATGGTCAGTAAGGCAGAGATGTGAGTGTGTTCTTTTTTTAATTGGAGAATAATCACTTTACAATATTGTGTTGGTTTCTGCCATACATCCACATGAATCAGCCATAGGTATACATATGTCCCCTCCTTCTTGAATCTTCTCCCTCCTTTCCGCCCCGTCCCACCCCTCTAGGTTATCTCAGGCCACTGGATTTGAACTCCCTATGTCATGCAGCAGATTCCCACTGGCTATCTATTGTACATATGCTAATGCTTATGTTTCCCTGCTACTCTCAAATTCATCTCACCCTCCCCTTCCCCCACAGAGACCACAAGTCTGGTTTCTATGTCTGTGTCTCCATAGCTGCCCTGCATATAGGTTCACCATCTTTCTAGATTCCATATATATGTGTCTTAATATATGTTTGTTTTTCTCTTTCTGACTTATTTCACTCTGTATAATAGTTAAAAGAGACACATGTACCCAATGTTTGTTGCATCACTATTTACAATGGTTAGGACATGGAAGCAACCTAGATGTCCATCAACAGATGAATGGATAAAGAAGCTGAGGTACATTTATACAATGGGATATCATTCAGCCATAAAAAGAACACATTTGAGTTAGTGCTAATGAGGTGGGTAAACCCAAAGCCTGCTTTTTTTTTTTAAGGATGTAAGGATGCTTGTACATTGGAGAAGAAGAATATTAGGATCCCTAGATAGAGACAAAAGAGAGAGGAAGCAAAGATCCTGATAGAAGCTAAGGATGAAACTGGTGTAGGGAATCTCAATATGGAATGAACAAAGCCATTTGGGAGCATGTATGTCCCATATCCAATTTTATGTTCTTATGCTGTAGAGACACAATATAGGTTTAAAGCTTAACTCCTTGAAACAGGTCATAAGATATCCCAGTTATCTTTCTCATTACACAGCAACACTGGAAACCATATATATGTTCCAGACAGTGTTGCTTCAAGAAAGAGGAGTTACCTGAACCACCATGATATTTATGGCTTACTTATATTAAAAAACAGTGTGATTACAGGATATTTTTGTTAATGCAGCAAACCCTGCCCCCACTTGATTGATGCTGTAAATACCCTGGGGAATGGTGGGATTAAAGTAGTATCTGGTGATGACAATGGAAGCAGAAAAGCCAAAGAATCCTTGAGATGGCAAAATAATCCATAAACAGAATACAGTCAGGAGAGTTGGTACTTTGGTGACAAGGAGAAATTTAAATTTCTCTAGAGTAATTTAGGGAATGATGCTACCTTCATTGCATTATCTGGGCTGGTGTTTAACACACAAGCGCCTCAGTGCTGATTGGGTTTCAAGAATGGTAGCCTAATTTGACTGAGGTCTTTTGACATGTTAGTTACTGTGTAAAGCACTGAATATTTGTCATTCAGCCTTCAACTTAAGGCTGACAAAAGAGTCCAGGACAGATGTCATTAGTATTACTTAAAGGTTAGAAAAGTGAGGCTTAAAAAGGTCAAATAATTTGCTCCAAAAGGAGTAGATCAGAACAGTGGTCTTTTCACTTGAAAGCAGCAACTCCTAATCATGGTACATACTACCTCTTTAGCCCATAGAAGTACTCCAGGTAAGCTAACCTAGGATCTTCTAATCCACAGTCAGACATATTTTGCACTGCACCACTGCTCTTGGGTACTAATGTATAGATGCTTTTGGTAAGTATCTCTTCACATTCCATGAATACTTTATAAAGTATAAAAGTGAAAATGTTAATCACTCAGTCGTGTCTTACTCTTTATTCCTTTAGATCATATCTGAATAATTAACAGTGAAGAGAGTTGATGACTACTTGATTTTTAAGTCTCACAACTAGGCAATTAAAATAACAGTGTCTATTTCTTCAAAATCATCACCCATAAACACTGCCTTACAGTTTTCTAATACCTTGCTTGACATTGATTTGTGAGTAAAATCCAGACTCCCTCACCATGGTACTTAAGAATCTGAGTAATCTATTGTCTGGCTATATTCAACATTCTCTCCTTCCTATTCTCTCATCACTTACTACACTCTAAAGATACTACCCCTTTTTCTGATCATTGAATCCTCTAAACTCATTCCCCACTCTGGTTCTTTACATTTGCCATTCCCGGTGCCTGAAAAATATCATTTTCCTGGGTTTTCAAATGGATACTTCCGTCTCAATATTTAGATAGGAGAGATATTTTTACTGGTCTACTAATTAGTTGGCTTATCTATTTTCATTTTCTTTGAATCTCTTTTGAATCGTTATAGTATCCTACTAGTTCCTTCATTGACTGATGAGTTGAAGAAAATGTTTGACACATTTTCATTTTCTTTTTGTATTAGAATTATAATTTTACAATTAAAATATCTTTTAAAACTTTTTTTCATTATGTGTTCAGCCATATTTTAAGCACTTTACATCTACTAACAAATTCAATCATTTTCATAATACAATGAGGTAGTTAATATTATTCCCATTTTACAGATGAGGAAAATGAGGCACAAAGATGTGAAATAATTTGCCAAAGTTTATATGGGCTTTAAGTGACAGAACTGGGATTTTAATCCAGGCAATCCAGCTCCATAGTTTTTTTTTTGACTTCCATATCCAGTTATTTTAGAGATGACAAATAGCCAGGTTTTAAGGCCACAGGAATTAATGAGAGTGCTTTGCTAGAGACTATGGATAGAGATGGGCTTCCCCAATGGCTCAACAGTGAAGTGTCTGCCTTCTATGAAAGTTGCAAGAGACACAGGTTCGATCCCTGAGTTGGGACGATCCCCTGGAGGAGGGAACAGCAACCCGCTCCAGCATTCTTGGCTGGAAAAACCCATGGACAGAGGAACCTGATGGGCTATTGTCCATACATAAGGTCGGAAAGAGTTGGACATGACTGAAGCAACTTAGCATGCACCCACGCATGGACAGAGAAGAAAAGAGAGCTGAGGACCAGTTCTACCAGTGAAACCATGAGTGGAGAGTGTGTCAATACGGAAGGGATGGTCAACTCTGAGGTCCAGATAGATGGAGACAGGAAAGGAATCTCCAAGGTTTGAAAACACAGTTGTTTATTATTTGACAATGAAAAGATTTTTTTAGTGGAATGTAGAGATGTTATGATGAACTGGAGTGAGGAGAGAATGAAAAACAGAGGTAAAGGGGAATAAACATAGGCAAGTCTTTAGAAAAGATTCTGTAAAGATACTCCTCTTTCTGTAAAGAGGAGTGGTTAAATTGATGGACAGTTTTAGGGAAATGTGGTGTGAGTGTGCCATATATAAGTTTTGCTAATTCAGTTCAGTTCAGTCAGTTGCTCAGTTGTATCCGACTCTTTGTGACACCATGGACTGTAGCACGCCAGGCCTCCCTGTCCATCCCCTACTACCGGAGTTTATTCAAACTCGTGTCCATTGAGTTACTGATGCCATCCAACCATCTCATCCTCTACCATCCCCTTCTCCTCTTGCCTTTAACCTTTCCCAGCATCAGGGTCTTTTCAAAGGAGTCAGTCCTTCGCATCAGGTGGCCAAAGTATTGGAGTTTCAGCTTTATCATCAGTCCTTCCTATGAATATTCAGGATTGATTTCCTTTAGGATGGACTGGTTGGATCCCTTTGCAGTCCAAGGGACTCTCAAGAGTCTTATCCAACTAGTTTAAAAGCATCAGTTCTTCAGTTTTCAGCTCTCTTTATAGTCCAACTCTCACATCCATACACAACTACTGGAAAAACCATAGCTTTGACTAGATGACATTTGTTGGCAAAGTAATGTCTCTGCTTTTGAATATGCTGTCTAGGTTGGTCACAACTTTTCTTCCAAGGAGCAAGCATCTTTTAATATCATGATTGCAGACACCATCTGCAGGAATTTTGGAGCCCCCAAAAATAAAGTTTCTCAGTTTCCATTGTTTCCCCATCTATTTGCCATAAAGTGATGGGACCAAATGCCATGATCTTAGTTTTCTGAATATTGAGTTTTAAGCCAACTTTTTCACTTTCCTCTTTCACTTTCTTCAAGTGGCTCTTTAGTTCTTCTTCGCTTTCTGCCATAAGGGTGGTGTCATCTGCATACCTGAGGTTATTGATATTTCTCCCGGAAATCTTGATTCCAGTTTGTGCTTCATCCAGCCAGCATTTCTTATGATGTACTCTGCATATAAGTTAAATAAGCAGGGTGATAATACACAAACTTGACATACTCCTTTCCCATTTTGGAACCAGTCTGTTGTTCCAAGTCTCGTTCTAACTATTGCTTCCTGACGTGCATATAGATTTCTCAGGAGGCAGGTCAGGTGGTCTGGTATTCCCATCTCTTTAAGATTTGTTAATTAGGTTGTTCAATTAACCAATGTTCAATCTGCTATAACCATTCGTTAATGGGAGAGGTAATACATATCTGATGTGAGTTTCTAATTTTCTTCTTATAATTTTGTCAATATTACTTTATAGATTTCTAAGATTGTTCAGAGGTATCAGATGGTGAATTTTATGACATCTCATGAAATGAGTATAGAAGTAGGGGGCACTGAGGAAGTATAACAGTCAAGGATCAGCTTGAGGAGGCATGCGGTATCCAGATTTTTCATCTTCCCTTTGAGAGGATGTGAGGTCAGTGTGCTGCTAGACACATGCCGCAGATGTTCTCTACATGAAGAATCTTGCCCCTTCACTACTCTACCATTGTACAAGGTAGTTAAAAACAGAATTGGATGTGAGATATAAACAATCAGGAATAAGGTTCCAAGCTGCATGAGTGTGGAAGATAACAAAGGGAACTAAATGAGAAGACCAGTAACAGGAGCTGGCAGCTTTGGAGGAAAATGGACTTAGGCTCTTGGGACAAAGTGATTACTAGGCTCCTTGAGAAATTAAGTTCAGTACAGTACCTCCCTTTGAGGAAGAAGATATTCTTGATCGTGGGAGAGGCATTCTAAACAGGACCAGCTACAAAATGTTCAGCGCCCAGTGCTAAATGGATATGAGAAGCCCTTAGTTCAAAAATTATAAGAATTTCAAAATGGTGACAGCAGAGCACTATGATTCAATGCTTGATTAGCCTGCTGCTCTTCTGGATGTGGGGTCTTGGACAAGTGCACAGATCATAAATCCATAAAGCTGGCCCTGATCCTGGGTTTCCAGTTCTGCTTCTTCCTCACCCACAAGACTTTGTATATGCTTATAAATGCAGTTTCAAATGAATACTTTTCCATTTTATCATTATGCAGCATTCCTCTTTATCCCTAATTATGCTTTTTGCCTTAAGTTGTTTTATCTCATCAAAATACAAATACAAAATACTTTGTTTTGTTTTTGACTGCTTATGAGATTTGCATTCTCAAAAATTTTGTCATTGTTAATGTTGTAGCTAATTTTATGTCTAATTTTTATATTAACAAAGATACTCACTGTTTTATTCATCTTCAGGCATGGATGTCTGTTTTACACAACCCAACAATTTTTTTTATTCCCATTCAAAAGAACATTTTTTCTACACTATTTCTGCAATTAACTTGGCATTCTGAAGAATCAACTATGCGTCACCATACTGTACATTAGATTCGCAAACTTATTCATCTTATAACTGAAAGTTTGCACTCTTTGACCTACATCTCCCCATTTGCCCTACTCCTTAGTCCCTGATAACCACCATTCCTACTCTATCAGAGGTTCTTGTTTAAAGCAGCTATGTGTCTACTAGCCAGTTTTTATTTAGAATATTCCAAATTTTTCTCTAGATCTTATCAATGACCAACTGAGCTGTGTATTGCTTCATGTCAAGCTAAAATACAACCAAAGCTTGATATTACCTGAGAGCTTAAATTTTACAGTAATTGGCTATTTTCAGGTAATAACTTTGCAATTATCGTAATAAGGAAAATTCATTAGCTCATTCACTGGATGTGGGGGAAATTCCTTACATTTCTTTCAGGAAGATTGTAACATTCTGACACCGTATCATATACAAATTGGTTCAAAAACATCAAGTCAATATCAAGAAAACATGACTGTGTGCAATGGTTTTCAGTCTCGGTGTCCTGAAATAATTTCTTGGAGGTCTGCCTACAATTGGTCAGCTCTGAGTAAACTGTTTCGTAGGACTGATGTTGAAGCTGAAACTCCAATACTTTGGCCACTTGATGCGAAGAGCTGACTCATTTGAAAAAACCCTGATTCTGGGAAAGATTGACGGCAGGAGGAGAAGGGGACAACAGAGGATGAGATGGTTGGATGGCATCACTGACTCCATGGACATGGGTTTGGGTGGACTCCAGCAGTTGGTAATGGACACAGAGACCTGGCGTGCTGTAGTTCATGGGGTTGCAAAGAGTCGGACATGACCGAGTGATTGAACTGAACTGAAAGTATTTTTAAATTGTTAAATATAAACTAATTTAACACTAACAGATATGAGTCCAATTTTTACACCATTGAATTTAGGTTCACTTCTTCCCTAAAGCTTACTGATGTATATTGTGATAACTAGGTTTTCTCTAAATTGTCAAAATTTGAAATCTTATAAGAAATGGTTAGACATTATAAGTTGTATTAAACTTTAGATCTTATACAATTGTTGTGGTAAAATGACTACCAGAGCCCAATTGTTTTCCAGTGACTCTTTGGCTAGGTTAAGAGACTCAGAATTAATATATGAACTGATGCTTTCTACTTTTGGTTTTTACTTTGGCCACCTCATGCAAAGAGTTGACTCATTGGCAAAGACTGATGCTGGGAGGGATTGGGGGCAGGAGGAGAAGGGGACGACAGAGGATGAGATGGCTAGATGGCATCACTGACTCGATGGATGAGTGTCTGAGTGAACTCCGGGAGTTGGTGATGGACAGGGGGCCTGGCATGCTGCGATTCATGGGGTCACAGAGTCGGACATGACTGAGTGACTGAACTGAACTGAACTGAACTGAACACTGTTCTATTCATTAACGAAAAACACCATAGTAGATATGAGGTGCAAATGAAATTATACCTGACTATGATTGTAGTCCCTTCCTAATACAGAGAGGAAATTCTGTGTCTACCTGTGAGAAGCAATGAATGTGTGTCCAAAATTCTTCAGCAGATTTATCCCCTTTTTCAGCAAAGAGGTTGCAGCTATAGGTCAATCCAAGAGACAAATTAGAAGTACTTTATCTATTTAATACATGACAGAAAGATCAAGGCATCTTGTCCCTTAGAAAAAATACAGTTCAATGAAATTGAACATATTTAGCCAACACTTTGTGTAGTTGGAGCATCAATTGGTGCATACAGAATTGGTAATTGTACATAAAAGTAGCTTTTTGTTCAGTGAACATCTGTTTGCAATCTTAATGTGCTTGGTTAATGGAAAGGGAGAGAGCAGAGAAATGGTAGCATCTGTTTTTTGAAGATTTACCTTTGATATTTAACACACAGTACACAAACTTCCACTGCCATCTAAGCATAATTTCTATGCCCTAAAAGCATTCTCTCTTTTAAAAAGTGAGAAAGGATAATCATATGTATTCATGAGAAGCTAGCTACTATATTCTCATTCTTCAAAACTTACCTGTGAATCATGCAAAAATATGAGACACAACCCCTGTCCTTGACAGCTTTGTATTTAGAAAGATAAAACTAAATAGCTAACTTTAAAAATGAACAGCTCAAATATTGTTTTTTGCAAAGGGTAAATAATTGAGGAAAGACTGTATAAAATTTTGAGTTAGAAGAGCTGGGATATCCAATAAGGTGGCAATTGCAGAATGAACTTGAGCTAATTAACCTCTCTGAGCACCCTTTGCTCTTTGATACAAAAGAGATGATGTTACTACAGCATATTTCATTGGACTTTATCTTGAAATACACATTGAGCATTGATGCATAGGGAACAAGACATGGAAAGCTTATATCATTCACTCTTGTAACCCTCAGATACACAAATCTATCTGTTTCAACAGGGCTTCGATTTTATTCCCTGATTAAGTATTCTTAGAGATGAGAGCACTGCGGGGAGAGCCATAGCTGGTGGGTGAGCTTCACTACTTTTAACCGCCAAAGGGCAGATAGTTTTTCTCTTTTCTTCCATGATAAATCCAAAGAGTCTGACAATAGAAAATCATTAATAAGTATTTCTTAAAGAATAAATTAAAGTGTTTGTCACCAGAAATTCAGTTACCTAGTTACCTGCTAGTCACCATCTCAGACATCTCAGAACTGCCTCAGGGATCACAGCACAACTGTGTGCACTGAGAGTATCATGTGAGTGTCACAGCTGTCTTTAAGTTTTATAGATTGGTTCCTTAATAACAAAACAAAACGAAGTCATGTTCTGTTTAGGTGGACAACAAGAAAAAAGATAGACGCTAAAACAAAGGACAAAGGGAATTATCAAGGGAGAGAGTAGTAGGTGGAGACAGACAAGAGGGAAGGATTTAACACTATTAAATGTTGAGTTGTTTGGTACAAACTGCAAGTCTAGTTGGGATTTACTGAAAAGAAAGGAGTGCTAGGAAAGGAAAAGTGAAAACCTAAACTCTGTTCTAGGACATTATCAGTTCAGTTCAGTTCAGTCGCTAAGTCATGTCCGACTCTTTGCAACCCCATGGACTGTAGCATGCCAGGCTTCTCTGTCCATCATCAACTCCCGGAGTTTACTCAAACTCATGTCCATTGAGTCGGTGATGCCATCCAACCATCTAATCCTCTGTTGTCCCCTTCTCCTCCTGCCTTCAATCTTTCCCAGCATCAGGGTCTTTTCCAATGAGTCAGCTCTTGGCATCATGTGGCCAAAGTATTGGAGTTTCAGCTTCAACATCAGTCCTGCCAATGAATATCAGTAGAGGACATTATCAGTAGAGGTCTATGAAGGTGACAAGAGAGATCATAGAAGAAATGAACAAAAGCCCTACTGAAAACAGAGACGAGTCTATTTACCTGTAATAAGTAGATTTAAAAGAGCAGAAATAGATTCTCGTCTCATAGATTTCTCCTTGTTCCTAATAGTTTTTGTTTATTTGTGTTGTTCAGCAGATACTGCAATATCTCAAATGGTCCTTCATAGCGTCTGCACTGAATGGAGGTTGAAACCAGCGTTGCAGGAAGGAAGGGAATAATACATCCTGCAGAGCAACTGGAAATCATATCAGTCCAGTACTAAAAAGTCAGAACTGTTTGGAAGGCAGTGTGATTTGAAGAGAAGCTAAGGACCTAGGAAACCACTGAAGATTAAGTTGGAGAAGGAGAATAAGAAATATAAGTCTTCAGGAAAGTTAACTGCAGTAGTTTAAATACTTGAGAAAGAAGAGGCTAAAAGCATAAAGGTAGGAAGGAAGGCCAATCCAAATAAAGGAAAAGTATTCATGAATAGAGCAAAGAGGAAGAAAAAGAAAGCAGTTATGAAGGGATACATTTTAAAGGAAGTGTAAATATACTTTACATTTACAAAATTACAGAATGAAATTAAAAATGACGCCATGATATTGCTTCTGAAAACATGCATATATTTAAAATGAATGTGAAATATTTTTCATATTTTTAGAGATATTTGCTATTCACTGGACTGCAACAGATATTTAGCTTTTACATTGTAAATGCCATGTGGCCTCAAATTATTTGCCTTTTCTTAGCTATTAAACACTCTTGCAAAAATGTGCTCTTCTTCAACACAATTGGTTTTAACTCTTCACTGAGCAGTAGGGACAGGGGAGGAAGAATTGTAAGAAATTATAATTAAAATATAGAATGGTTGATTTAATTTGTGTATTTAAATATCAAATATCTGAACTTACTAAAAGAGATTGTTCATTCATTAATTTTAAAATCACAAATTTCTTTTTGACTAGGGTTATCAGATTCAGCAAACAAAGTTAACAATGAATAATTTTTAGTATAAGTATATCCCAAGTGTTTCAAATATTTGTCATTAAAAAGAAATAAAATTATTAAGTATATTTTGTGTCTGTTTGTGTTATTCCTAACATAGATTTGTACATACATATTATAAAGTTTAGCTTCAATTTTTTTTTCCTGATATCATCAAGACAATGGCTTTATCCATTCAGGTAAAATCAAAAACAAAACCAGAAAAAAAAAAAAAAAAAAACCACAGCCTTGGAAGTACATGTTATTACAAATGAAAGCGGTGATTTTTTTTTTTTTTTAATAAGGAAATGTCAAATGTTGATTCCATTCTAGGCTGAAACATTATACAACACAAAACTGAAGATTTGGGAGCTATTATAAGCCTCAAGATGCCAAAAACATTAAAATTTTTAAAGTATATGTTCAAATAGTTTATGAATCTTTGAAAGAGTAAACGTTCATATGTTATAGAATTTAAAGTCGTTAACCACGGTATGAGAAATGGATTCTTTGTCCCAAATGAATCTATCTCAGCTTTACACACCTTTTTATTTTAATGTGCTGTGGATGTGATTTTTGGCAGATGGAATTTTGAAAAAGCTGGAGTTTAGTTTGAAATATACTGACATTTTCTGTTTTGAAGACAGTGAGGTAATAATCTACAGAAAAATAATTGGCAACAAGACTGTGAAGTTCAGAAGAGTTAGACATTTAAATGCTTAAAGACATAAATATATATAGTTATATAACTTAAAATAATCTTACTAATGTCTTACAAGGCTGAAGGTTTGAATCATTTAAACACATCAGCATACACTGCAAATCTAAATAATTTATTTTCAGAGTTGGGTTTTCAAAAAAATAGCTTTTAAAAGATTGCATAGTATTTCTAACTCCATGTAATAAATTATAAGTGATATTTTAATCTAAACTTGTACACAATACAAGAATAGGTATTTTCAAGACTGCATATGACTTTATGAATTGTCATATACATTAGCCTGATATAAAGATATGTTGGAAACTTCAGAAAGACAGGTTGCCAATGTCCATCATCTAAAATTAAAATTACATCTGCCATCATCTGCCATTTTTGAACACCAAATGCATGTCAAAGTCTGTCATATTCTTTGTTTTCAAGAAAAATAAATACATGGTGGAGACAAGAAAATGATCAGTTCTCAAGCTTCTGTAAAACAACTTTCTGAGGAAAATATTCTCATGTACATAAACACTTTTGGCTCCTTTTCTGGAAAGATGAAGTTAATGACTTAGCATATTTGTCCTACTGGGTGGAAGACTGCTTTGACGAGAAACTATGCGGGCTCCTGTATTTCACTGGTGCCCTTTTACCAGCCCATTGCATTCATCATAAAGCAACACATCTGGTATATTCTCAGCATACTGGACATACAGCAAATGTCTACCGACTAACTGAATGGGTTAGTTCCCAGCATTAAGAATAAAATAGGCTTTACCGTAATTAAGGTTGCTGTTGATGAAAAATCATATAAACCTTAAAAAGAGAAATTCCATTGTTTAAACTTTTAAGCAAAACTTGACAAAAATTTGCTTGCAATAGTATTGCTTATCAATAGAAAGGCAACATGTACATGTTAATACAAAGTGGAAATCTGAAAATTTATTTTTAATACTTCAATACATATTTCTGGAGCTATGTTCTCATTAATTTTGATAGGCTTTATTTTTTAGAGCAGTTTTAGTTTCACAACAAAATTGAGTGAAAGGTAAAAATTCCCCATATAACCCTTGCTGCAACTCATGTATAACCTCACCCACTGTTAACATCTCCCACCAGCGTAGTACGTTTGTTACAATTGTGAGCACACATTAACACACTATCATCGTGCAAAATCCATAGTTTACACTAGGGTTCACTCAGTGTTATACAGGCTATGAGTTTGAAAACATGTATGATGACATGTATCCAACACTCTTGTATTTTACAGAGTAGCTTCACTGCTCTAAAAATTCTTCATGATCAACCTCTTCGTACCTCTCTCCCCACTAATCTCTAGCAATCATTTATCTTTTTACCGTGTACATAGTTTTACCTTTTCCAGAATATCACATAGTTGGAACTATACATTACAAAACCTTTTCCAGATTGTCTTTCACTTAATAATAAAATACATTTGTCTTCTTCACCTCTTTTCATGATTTGATAGCTCATTTCTTTTTAGCGCTAAATAATACTCTGCTGTCTATAAGTACCATAGTTTATTTATCCATTCACCTGCTGAAAGACATCTTGGTTGCTTCCAGAGTTTTCCAATTATGAGTAAGACTAGAACTGTTTGAAGGTTTCTAAGTTTTCATTTCCTTTGAGTAAATACCAAGGGCTACAATTTCTGGATTATATGGTAAGAGTATGTTTAGTTTTATAAGAAACTGTCTATCTGTCTTCCAAAGTAATTGTACTATTTTGCATTCCTAGCATCAATAAATGAGAGTTCCAGTTTATGGCCATTCTAATAGATGAATAGTGGTATCTCATTGCTGGTTTAATTTGCATTTTCCTGATGGCATATAATATGGAGCATCTTTTCATGCACTTATTTACCATCTATATATCTTCTTTGGTGGGGTAGCTACTAAAGTCTTTGGTTGTTTTCTTTCTTGTTGTTGATTAAGGGTTGTGTGTATGTTTTGGACATGTGTGTGTGTGCTCAGCCCCTCAGTCATGTCCAATTCTTTGAGACCCCGTGGATTGCAGCCTGTCAGGCTCCTCTGTCTATGGAATTTTCCAGGCAAGAATATGGGAGTGGGCTGCCTTTCTCTACTTCAGGGAATTGTCCCAACTTAGGGACTGAACCCGCATCTCTTGTGTCTCCTGCATTGGCAGGTGGATTCTTTAGTGTTAGCGCCACCTGGGAAGCCCATATTTTGGATAGTAGTCCTTTATCAGATGTTTCTTTTGCAAATGTTTTCTTCCAGTCTGTAGCTTGTTTTCTCATTCTCTTACATTGTCTTTCACAGAGAAGAAGTTTTTATTCTATTGAAATCTAGTTTATCTATTCTTTCTTTCATTTATCATGCCAATTTTTTGTATCTAAAAATTATTATTATATCCCTAGTCATATTGGCATTCTCCTATGCTATCTTCTAAGATATCTACAGTTTTACTTTTTGTATTTAGTTTTGTGATCCATTTTGAATTAATTTTTATGAAGGATGTAAGATCTGTGTCTAGATTCATTTTTTGCAGGTGGATATCCAGTTGTTCCATTCTCATAACCTTTTTGTATTCTTTAATACTTTGCTACTCTTACTGTTACCAGGTACTGGACAGTAAATAAGTACTTTGTCATCATTATTTTATTTAATCATCGCAACAATTCTATGCATAGACCCTATTATTACAATTGAGGAAGCTGTTCATTTTACAAATGAGGAAGCTGTTTACTTTTTAAACAGATACACAGTGACTTTTATTGCTAAAAGTTGCACCAAACATCTTAAATATTAACTTGCTTGACCTTCATATCAATCCTCTGAGATAGGCGCTGCTGCTGCTGCTGCTGCTAAGTCACTTGAGTCGTGTCTGACTCTGTGCAACCCCATAGATGGCAGCCCACCAGGCTCCCCCGTCCCTGGGATTCTCTAGGCAAGAACACTGGAGTGAGTTGCCATTTCCTTCTCCAACGCAAAAAAGTGAAAAGTGAAAGTGAAGTCGCTCAGTCTCAACCCCATGGACTTCAGCCTTCCAGGCTCCTCCGTCCATGGATTTTCCAGGCAAGAGTACTGGAGTAGGGTGCCATTGGTGCTATGATTACTGATAATCTTCAGATGAGAAAACTGAGATGCAAGGAGGTTAACTATTTCACACAAGGTCATACTCTGAGTTACTGGTGGAGCAAGAATTCTTCAGTTAGTTGTCTAAGAATGCACAGCTAAAAATTGATGAACAAGACCTAAACCAAAGTCTAACTGCAGTATCCCCATTTAGACTCAAGAGCAGTCCCTGTCCGGGGCTGTTCTTACAGGCCCCTTCTCTAGCTCTCCTCTCACCAACCCCCATTCCATGCCCCTGGATCATATCCCTGCTTTCAGAACCATACCACTAGCACATATCACCTGCAGTTGCTCTTCCAGCCGTCACACTTGATCCTGTTTCTGCTGTTTGGTGTCCCTTGAGATCCTGGTGCATCATTAGATGTGACGTCCCAGGTGTGAGAGGAATCTGGGCAGAGTTTGGACATGCAAGCCCAGGATTCTCACACACAGATGTGTACAAAAGTCACCTGGTGATTCAGGACACAAGAATGAGAAGAAAAGGCGGGGGGGGGGGGGGGGCATGGTTCAGAGGACAGCAGTCTCCTCTCTCGAGGATGCCATGTTTCAGTGCAAAACTTCAAAGAATTTGAGCATTCTAAATTTGAATATAGCCTTCTAGGTAATTATGAATTCTATTTAGGAAGGTTAGGAGATAGAACATATTTTATCAGTGTTTTTTTTTAAATTTTGTAACATGCATCCATTTAGATCTATGGCCTCCATTTGAACTCTTGCTGGGCCCCAGAGATGTTAGGAGTAGACTTATTCATTTAATTCCAATAAACACTCATGTGTAATTCTTAGCTATTTTACTTCTTCCACAAGTTTATACAATATATTACTTGTGAAATCTAGCAACCTGAATGCCTTTAATACAAATTTCTGTGACTCTGTGTTTTTATAGATGGTCTCAGAACTTTTCCTGGGTATTCCATTATGTTAGCAATCCATCTTATTTAAAACATTTTTAATAATAGTAAAGAAACTGTACACCATTTAATCTGAAAAATGTTTACACTTTGCAACAAAATATAACTTCAGAGAAAAAAAATCAATATTAAATTAGCTCAGTGTTTAGCAAGAATATATGGAGTCAAGAATACCAAGACTAGCCACAAAGAATTCAAAAGAAAAGGCAAATACAAAAGGTCAAACTTTCTTATTAGAGATAGAATTCTCAATTAAAAATAATATTTTCATTAAAGTTAACATACCCCCATTTTGAAAAATGGGTTTTGAAAAGCCTAGTCACACTTGAGTAAAAATGATGTTCATAACCAATCCAGTATATTAAAGCCAAACACGCTAGGAAAGGAGAGAATGATTATCGAAAAAGTTAAAAAACTTTCAGTATTCCATTAAAAAGTTTTCTAACTGATCATTATTAATAGCTTTTCAATTGAAAGATTTTTATTTTATGAAAGTGAAATGGAAGGCTGGTCATATCTAGTTCTGCAAAACTGTTCCAAATTATGTAGGGAGAGGTCAACTAGATAGAATGTTAAACCAGATTTCAGTTCTTTCTCTCCTTATAGTCTGCTTTTCTGGCGTGCTGCTATTTCATGGTCCAATTCAGCTGCCTGGTTAGAGACAATTGCATTGACACCTGTCTATCTACGTCTCGGTCTTTGCAACTAAGGGTCATGGCTCATTTCTATTCTATTGGGAAAGTTCCAGTTGTTGAGTTTGAGACTGATCCCTGGACCTGAGCCCACTGATTTCAATTTTGCTTTTATATTCACATTTATTAAAGTTAACAGCTTTACTGTGGTATCCAATATTAGCACTCCATTGATTCCAAAACACCTTGGACTAAGCATGATACAAAGATTACAGAAGTAGAAAGTAGATTATATTCTTACCTCCATTCCTGAAATTCAGCCCCTGCCATCCACCAGCATCCTCAATTTTAATTCCCCAATTATTATATCCAAACTTGGGTGCTCTGGTGTTTTTAATGCCCCAAATCGCTAACTTAACTACCAACAGTAATAGCTACATGTGCTTGCTAAGTCACTTCAGTTGTATCCAGCTCTTTGCCACCCCATGGACTATAGCCCACCAGGTTTCTCTGTCCATGGGATTCTGCAGGCAAGAATACCGGAGTGGGTTACCATACCCTTCTCCAGGGGATCTTTCCAACCCAGGGATTGAACCCACGTCTCCTGTGGCTCCTGCATTGGTGGCAGATTCTTTACCTCTGAGCCACCTGGGAAGCCACTAGTAATAGCTCACTTACTACTAATAGTAGTGTGTGTGTGTGTGTGTGTGTGTGTGTGTAGCAGGTGGCATTCCAGGCAAAGGAAGCAGTATGTATAGCAATGATTTTGATTATTTGCAAGCAAAATTTTGAGCTGTGGCAAAATATAATTTTGATGATAAACTTTCATCATAAAGCTGGTGGAAGGTGTGGAAGGTGAGGAGTAAGACGAGGGTGCAGGGGATAGACACTTGGAGATTATTGAGATACTGGCAAAGCCCAGCTTACTGCCCAACACTCATATTTCAAAGATGTTATTTTTGCCTGTACTTATCTAGTTAATCACAAATTTCACTGTGAAATAAAAATACATTTTACAATAACTTTTAACAATAAAAGTAAGAATATTGATTTAGTGAATATACATCCTGGAAATACAAAAGGACAGATAGTGAGGGATTTAGAAATAGATCCTAGAGAAAAATGGGAAGCTTTGCAATTATTTCTGAATTGAGACTGCATAAAGGCTATCCAATGTACTCATTTTGGAGGTTTATTGAGTATAAGCTCTCTTTTCTAAACTACTAGCTTTTCAGGATGCAATTGGCTCTATTTTGAATATGTGTGTACTCAGTAGCTTAATTGTGACTGACTCTTTTGTGACCCCTTGGACAGTAGCCTGCCAGGCTCCTCTGCCCATAGAATTTTTCAAGCAAAAATACTAGGTTTCTATTTCCTACTCTAGTTTGAATAAATGATTCCTTTTTCTGTCTCTTGTTACCAACAGCATATATAGATATGCCTCATTCTTATACAGATAAATCAGATTATTTTATATTTGCATTAGTGTAGTAGTGTTAGCCACTCAGTCATATCTGACTATTTGCAACATGGACTGTAGCCCACCAAGTTTCTCTGTGCATGGGATTCTCCAGGCAAGAATATTGGAGTGGGTAGTCATTTCCTTCTCCAGGGGATCTTCCTGACCCAGGGATCAAACCCAAGTCTCCCGCATTGCAGACAGATTCTTTACCATCTGAGCCACCGGGGACTTACTTCATTTATTAACAAGTATTGGATCACATGGAATAAGGACTAGCCATATTATAGCACAGTGTTCAGGATTGATCAGAGAGACCTTATTCCACTCGTTAAGAGAGTGTAGGCTAATCTCAGTACAGTAGCTCTCTTCATAAGCCACCCACCCATACACTCAAAACTTTTGATAACCCTCTCTCTTGCTCGCTTTCTCAAGACTGAGGTCAGGTCAGTCTGAAATTTGTTCTCCATGACTCTGATTGTAAAGAACACATTTTAAAGTACTCCAAGAGGAAATTTTAATCAAACTTGGGTCAGAAAACAGCTGACCCATCTTTGGGTACTCCCACCCATAACCATGAGCACACTTGTCGTATAACCACAGCTCTCCAGAGAAGAAGTTCATCGCAAATAACCCCTGCCCTTTTGACCTTTTTAAAATATTAAATGTGAGTTCTATTAGAAAGGGCTCTATGTTGCAAAGCAGTTTGTCTCTATTGCTTTTGTAAATGGACATGAACTTGGGCAAACTTTAGGAGATGGTGAGGCCTCCCTCCCTAGGGTCACACGGAAATGGATGACTGGGTGACTGAACAACAACAATAATTATTTAAATATCAGCACTGGGTTCTAGACCGCTTTTTTGTCCCCAGTAGGATAAAAAAGATATCAAAAGTTATCATTTGAAATCAACTGAATGAGAAATTTATAAAGTGAAAGCACATTTACAGGAAGGTCATAAATCAGGAAGAGAACTAGGAATCTATTTTTTCCTCTTATTATAATTTTGTTAAGATTGTCTTGTAATAGTTTTTAGTGAAGAGTAGTCCATGTTATTTAAAGTAATCATAAGTCAGCTAACAGTGATATTGAGATAGTTAAGCCATAAAACTATAGCTGCTAAGACATTTAAAATTCTATTGCTTCTAAACAAGTATAATCCAATTTGAAAAATGGAGGTTCTTGCTTTTATAGATTCATAATCCCTTATCTGAAATCCTTGAGGGCAGATTGTTTTGGAGTTCAGAACTCTTATGATTTTTAGAAAAGGAGTAAGTGCATAATCTGGGTATTATGCTATACCCCAGAGGCCTCTGAGGCAATATCCTCTAATGTAACATATTAATATTACCACAATGAAATGAGACTATTCACAGTAAGTGGGAGAAATAAAGGCCATTAATAGATTCAGATCAGTTCATTTTAGGTTTTGCCACAAATAAGTTATGAAATCTTTTAATATTCTGACACTTTTGGATTTCAAAATTGCGGATACGGGCTCATGAAGGCGTACTGCCTTGAGACAGAAATTTGGCTGACTTTAAAACACAGAACATCTAAGTTACAGAGATATAGGAAATCTCCAGGGCCCTGTAAATAGAAAATAAAGTCATTCTCCCATGAGAAATAGCTATTTAAAGTTTGGAAGAAACTTAAACTCCCTTGTCCAAAAAAAACAGAAAAATATTCTCATCTTAAATGGACTCATAGCAAGTGCACATAACAGTCTGGGATCAACATAGTAAGCAAAATTTGCCATCTAAAAATGTCTCTTGGGCATATGAATTATTTTGAGCTGGAAATTACCAAGGCTCAAAAGACTCAGGAAGAAACATTGACCTTCCCCCTAACTGCCTAAAAGAATTTAGATAGAGGATCTGTCCCAGGAATGAACTAGGCGTGTGGACAAGGAGGAACCTGGCAAAGTCTATTTGTGAAGATTTCTCTCTGTGTTCCATTTGTCACCTCATGTCCCCACAAAGATTTATCTACCAAACATTTGCTTTTCCACCTCCATAGGAATTGCCTCCCATTCTTTTGATGTCCTAAACCACCACCACCAACATGCTCATTTGTCTTTAGCTGAATATAGTATTTAAGGTGAGGATTTCTGCCATTTGGGGGCATTACTCAGTTTTCCTGGGTCTTTCGTTTGTCTTTCTCCTGTTTATCTATCTCATGCCAATTTAATTCTTAGATCAGGCAGAAGAACCTAGAAGGGTAGAGGAAAATTTCATCCTCCCCAACAATAGCAAAGGATGCCCACAAGACAGTTAGCAAAATCTAGAAAACTGAAGGAAAACTAATTTTCTTAACTACTTTGGTGAATGAATTTCATCAATTTTTCAGAGGAGAAAAATAATTGAAAATTAAAATCACTAACTTATTCTATATGTTATAGTTTTGAATGCATGAATATTTCTAAGTGAACTCTCTAGTAACTAACATGATATCCTCAATCTATAGTGAAAGTTAAGTGACACTGCAGTAAATCCTGAGTTGAATCTGTGTATTTATTTCACTCGTGCAAAACCTTTCTTGATTCTGCAGCTAAACCTCTAATTCCAGTGTAGGCAGATTTGAAGAATGCAGTTCTGTAATGGGTGCTACCTATTGTCCTGCCAGATTCTCTATACATGTGTGCTCCCTATTTTATAAGCATAAGATGTGAAATAACACATATAGTTAGAAAATTACTTAACAACACAATGATTTTTATCCTGCTCAACTCCGAAAGAGATTGACGCACATAATAAAAGCAGTCATGTTGGACCTAAAAAATACATTTAAAAAGTAAAAAGTATAAAATAGGAGTGGGAAGACTGGAGAAAGGCAATATTAATTTCTTTCCTCTGAGAAAAGTAATTGAGTGCAAATATTTAACTATGACCTTGCAATTAATCAAGACAAAAATTATAGATATAACTATGCTTCAGTGAAATAAGGTAAGATTCATTGACAGAGTTTGAAAATTTTTCTTATTTTATAATTAATATTAGAAATTGCCTGTATATAAAATTATTTTGGACATAAATATTTAGCCTCTATCATTTGAAATATCTAAGAACAACTACATACAGATATAATAAGCTGGGAAATGTCCATGTATATTTTAAGGATTTCTATTCTCTTTTTCATTTTGCCAAAAACACTTTGCCAAAGTCAGCTTTTTAAAAATATATATATACATCTGAGATACAAACAATTTAGATCACTAGACTAGAAGAAAGTGAAAAAGAAAGTGAAAAATGTTGGTTGCTCAGTCATGCCCAACTCTGTACAAGAAACCCGCCAGGCTCCTTGGTCCGTGGAATTCTCCAGGCAAGAATACTGGAATGGGTAGCCATTCCCTTCTCCAGGGGATCTTCCTGACCCAGGGATCGAATCAGGGTCTCCTGCATTGCAGGTAGATTCTTTACCTTCTGAGACACCAGGGAAATCCCATCCAGATGGAAAGTGAGGCCAATTAGTAAAATTGTACTAAAATGGAAAAAAAAAATTCTATAAGGCAAATCCATTTTCACCTCCCTTTGGTAAAAGTATTTATTGTTTATTAAAAATTTGCATGTGTGTGTGTGTGTTTAGTTGCTCAGTCATGTCCAACTCTTTGCAACCCCATGGACCATAGCCCGCCAGGCTCCTCTGTCCATGGGATTCTCCAGGCAAGAATACTGGAGTGGGTTGCCATTTCCTTCTCCAAAATTTTTGCATAATATAATAAAAAAAAGTACTGAAAAACATACTTCCTGTGGTTTTTTACATCAAAAAATTATAATAAAATATTTTAGTATATTTAATGAAAAAAAGAAAGATAATTTCATATTCACATACATCATTGAATACCCTTTATTTCCATGTTCCACTGCCTGAGTTTCTCAGGCTAGTGTATGAATACCTCACCAGATATAATACATGAAGGTAACCATGAAATATACCTGGACTATGAACTTCCCTAGAAGATTTTAGAGCAGCTAATCTTGTATTAAAATGAGATGGATTTTAGTATAGAATTTAAAAATCTGCATTATTTTTTAAAGTAAAATTCTAAAACTCAAAGTATGACTGTGCCAGTGATGGGCAGCTCAGAAAGTGACCGCCTTGAAAATGATCCTTGAGGACTGAGATCTTTCCATATAGCATAATATCCTTTCCCCACACCCAAGTCAGAGGAAATAAAATAAATAATGTTCCTATTTACAAAAAATTATAGATTAAGGATAAAAGAAAACCTCTATCTTTCTTGTCTTTAACATACAACTGAAGTAGAAACTAGAAATATCTTCCATACTTTTTCCCAACTGAATTATTTCCCCAAGTCCCATGTTATATATAGACATTCTGGAGAAATCTCTGCTCCCATAATTCCTGGAGTCACACATTTACTTTTCTCTACAGAAAAAAAAAAAGGCAGAAAAATTTTAGATGCAAAACACTAGACCATATGATCTTCAAGGGCAAGGACTCTATCTGATTTCTCTGTATTCACAGGGCAACTTGTATCCTAGCTCAATGAATGTTTGTTACAGTAAATTTTCTTCACTTCGCTCTACTTAAATATTCCAACTCCAAATATATAAGTCCATTTCCAAAATTTCACAAAAGAAAAGTTCATACAGACATCTGGATTCAAATTATTTTCTTTTTTCCTGGGTTGTTCAAATCACAAAGTTCCAGATAATTTGCTACTCTAAGATGCAGCTACTGTGGCTTGTAATATTTGGGGTCTGTTGGTGGCTTCAGAATTTCCTTATCAGAGCGATCTGGGTGTGGCAATCTGGTTAGACATAAGAGATAGAGAACTAGCAGAAAAGATTTGAAGTTGCATTATTATACCAGGTGCATTGTTTTGTTCTGTTTCTTTGGGAGGTCTGACTACTCATAAAAACTAGTACTGTGATATATAGTGGCTCAAACACTAAAGAATTTGCCTGCAATGCAAGAGACCTGGGTTCAATACCTGAGTCAAGACCTCCTGGAGAAGGGAATGGCTACTTACTCCAGTATTCTTGCCTAGAGAATTCCCTGGACAGAGAAGCCTGGTGGGCTATAATCCATAGGGTCACCAAGAGTCGGACACAACTGAGTGACTAATATATATATTCTAAAGGTTTCCTTCTTAATAATGATCTTTTTCTAAATTACTGGCTTTTCAAGTAAATTCTTATAAGAGTTTGAAAAACTAGTAATTTAGAAAAAAATCATGGTGAAGGAAATCTATGAATAGGTTTAGGATAAAAATTTCTTTTTCTAAAATATTCAAACTAACTATTGAAATTACAAATCATGATTAACAACCAAAATTCTAAACAAAAATTATATGAGTATAGGTAAAATTTTTTATTTTTTAATTTAAAGTAAGCCTTATTGGAAGAAAAGTTATGACCAACCTAGATAGAATATTCAAAAGCAGAGACATTACTTTGCCGACTAATGTCCGTCTAGTCAAGGCTATGGTTTTTCCTGTGGTCATGTATGGATGTGAGAGTTGGACTGTGAAAAAGGCTGAGCACCGAAGAATTGATACTTTTGAACCGCGGTGTTGGAGAAGACTCTTGAGAGTCTCTTGGACTGCAAGGAGATCTAACAAGTCCATTCTGAAGGAGATCAGCCCTGGGATTTCTTTGGAAGGAATGATGCTAAAGCTGAAACTCCAGCACTTTGGCCACCTCATGCAAGGGGTTGACTCACTGGAAAAGACTCTGATGCTGGGAGGGATTGGGGGCAGGAGGAGAAGGGGACGACAGAGGATGAGATGGCTGGATGGCATCACTGACTCAATGGACATGAGTCTGAGTGAACTCTGGGAGTTGGTGATAGACAGGGAGGCCTGGCGTGCTGCAATTCATGGGGTCACAAAGAGTCGGACACGACTGAGCGACTGAACTGAACTGAAGCCTTATTAGTTTTAAAATGTATTAATTATAAATAATTATAATAATATTAATAAGGCTTACTTTAATAATTAAGCCTCATTAAAATTGCTTTTTAAATAAAATTATTCACACTTTTAGCATTCACTGTCTTGTTGCCAATGTAAAAAATATATATGCTGCTTTATTTTGATATCTATGCATGCTAATTTAAGTGTGGCATGAATCGTAATACATTATAAAATATTCCTTAGTTTCCATGTACTATGGTTGTAAACATTGTGCTATATTGTATTTATAAACTGTAACAGAAAGAGAAGGAAAAAAAAAAGATACAATACTACTATACAAAAGTGTACTAATGAGTTAAAGAATCATTTGCATTCATCCTATATTGAGAAATAATTTAGCAGAACAATTAATGTGTCATTTCTCTTAAGCAAGCATTTCTGCCTCTCAAATCATCTTTGTCCTCTAAAACAATGTGCTGTTAACATTAGCAGGGGCACAAGCTGTGTGTCTTCATAGTGTGAGTGCTACTATCTTATTCCAAAGACAACAAGGCAAATGATATAGAAAACTATTTCCCTCTGGCTCAGATGGTCTTCCCAGGTGGCACAGTGGTAAAGAATCCATCTGCCAATGCAGGAGATGTGGGTTTGATCCCTGGGTTGGGAAGATTAACCTGGAGAAGGACATGGCTATCCACTTTAGTATTCTTGCCTGGAAAATTTTCCATGGATAGAGGATCCTAGTGGTCTACAGTCCAGGGGGTCACAAAGAGTTGGACATGACTGAAGACAGAGCATGTAGGGCCCAGACAGAGTTATCTACCAGTGTCTGGTGCCTAAGCACCTCTTGTTCCAACTTAAGAGTGTCTGCAAAATTTCTTTAACCAAATATTAATGTTCTGCTGAGCATAAGGATGCACTTTCTTGTCTGGGTCTGTCCTTCACATTGTAGACCTTCTAGAATTCCTAAACCCTACCAACCCAAGGCCAGTGGCCCCACTAGTCATTTGAGTACCTTATAGAATCCCACAGATTTCCTAAATACACTCACTCGGTTTTATAATCTATATCAGAAAGTACTGTCCCAGAGTGAGCTAAAAACTTAAAATTAAGACACTAATGTTAATACGGCTTTGACTAAACTTAAGCTGCTAAGAAATAGCATTTGAGTTACAGCTCCAAGAATGGCACAGCTAGTTATCAACACTTTCGAAAAAGAAAGGAGCTATTGGTGATCAGTGCTGCCTTCTTCAGAACTCCGTCTTCAATGGGATTACAAAACACAAATGATTCATTTACTATTCATTATTACTGTTATTACTACTGGCTTTTCAAGTAGTCATGTACGGATGTGAGAGTTGGACCATAAAGAAGGCTGAACACCGAAGAATTGATGTTTTCAAACTGGATTGCTAGAGAAGATTTTTGAAAGTCCCTTGGACGGCAGGAGATCAAATCAGTCAGCTCTAATGGAAATCAACCCTGAATATCCATTGGAAAGACTGATGCTGAAGCTGAAGCTCCAATACTTTGGCCACCTGATGCAAAGAACCAACTCATTGGGAAAGACCCTGATGCTGGGAAAGATTGAAAGCAGGAGGAGAAGGGGGTGACAGAGGATTAGATGGTTGGATGGCATCACCAACTCCGTGGACGAGTTTGAGCAAACTCCAGGAGATAGCGAAGAACAGGGAAGTCTGGTGTGCTGCAGCCCATGGGATTGCAAAGAGTTGGATATGAATTAGCAATTGAACAACAAGAGCTATGAGAAATAAATTTCTGTTGTTTTTAAGCCACCAAGTCTATGGTATTTTGGTATTTTGTTATAGCACTCTGAATGGACTAAAGCATACTGGGAAAAAATAATAGAAGCATTAAAAAAAGAATATTTAATTAAGTAATTACCGGTATAAGCTGTAAAAAAGTAAAAAGAGGAAGGAAAGAAGGGAAGGAGGGAAGAAATGAGAAAGAAAATAGAAAGCCAGGTAAACATTGAATGAAAAGGGATGCTTGATATGCTAAATCAACAGAGTGCAATATAACAAAATCATTCAAAATTATGAAGTCTTTTACGACACAGGAGAAAGTATAACTTTACAGTCAGAAATGCTAGGACATAATGACTGTGACTATTTAAAATGCACATGCATACAGATTGGAAACCAACCAACTTTCATTTGTGAGACTGTCATTAGGAAAGCAAAATTATGGGAGCTATTTTCTTCCTTTGAAAATATTCTTTAATTTGCTACATTTGCATGTTTAATGAATAAAACAATGCTTCAATTTAGGGTATATATAGTGAACTAATTAACAAGTTTACATAAGCAAAGATTCTTTATCATGAAAAATATGATCATTAAAATAGTTTACTTTTAGATAAAACTTTCAAAAAGAAATGTTACAGTGGGAGACAAGGAAGCAAAACAGAGTCATTTCTAGTATAGAGAAAATAAATTTATACAATGCAATATATACAAAATAGACTCAGTTTAAAGAAATATCTGCCCATGATAGTTTACAGTCAATAGTGTACCTGACAACAAATAAAGTGGGCAATGGAATGCTAGTAGCTTAAATAAATGAATGAATGAATAAAAATTGATTTTAGCTAATTTTATCCAAGTTCTTATCTGGATATATTTTAAACTGAGCTTAAAGATTATCCATTCCCACAGCTTTGGGAAGAGACTCTTATACCTATGCAAGTAGAAAATGACATATGATTTGCCAAGCTTTCTGAAATAAGAAAGATTAAAATACAGAGAAGACTGCAATTAAATATATCTGTGCATTCATGAAGGAAGAACATGAGGGCTCAATGAAAATTTCAGAATCCCCTTTCTAAAGTCCAGTTAGAATCATTTTCTTTCCCTCTCTCCCTCTCTCTCTTTAGCTATTACTGCTGTAGCTGCTGACATAGTTATCACCATGACTTTCACTTTAATCATTTATATTCCCAGACGCTGTATTAGTCATGCAAACCAAGAAATGGGAAAGCTTTAAAAGAATCTTTAGGTCTGGAAGAGAAGTAGTCCCATAGTCTCAGGTCTGATCATATATTACCTGGTGAGTCTGAGCATGGGATCACTTTAGGTCACCTAAAATATGTCCTCCTATAGTTGAGGAAACTGAAACCAGAGGTAAAGTATTTTGTTAGCTTTGATCTCCTTAAGAGAAAGGACATGACTAACTAGTGAATGCCCATTGTGAGTTTTCCATCTTGCACGCATGATATCAATGCTTCTAAACAATCCCTCTCTCTGAAGTAAGTATTGTATTCTTCATTTCTCAGAGGATATTGAAGCTCAGTTTCTGATGATTCCCGAGTTTATTTACTCATCAAGGAATAAAACTGGTTCTTTCCCTCCTGAATAATTCATTTTTCTCTCCCTCTCTTTCTTTCTTTTTTTTTTTTTTGTTTCTCCTGCTTTACTTTAAAACACTGAAGATGGGAACAATTATGTGAACATCTTTAAAACATTTGATTTCCATTAGTCATTTGTTACCAGAATACCAATAAATACAAGAAGGCTGTACCTGAGTATCTACTGGTCAAAACCAAACTGTCACCTTTTCAGTAGAGGTTTGGTGGAAAATGGCAGAGTAAAGGCTGCATGAGGCATGGCATGTAGGTTTCAACATACTCGTTCTAGAGAAAAAGCACACTTCCCTGTGAACATATTCATGTTTGGAGATAGAAGAAAGGCATAAATTATGCTGAAAGAGAATCATTCTCCCCAAATTCCCAGTTAATCTTAGCAGTATCTGGGCTATGCAGAATTAAGACATCCTTGACAGATATGTTATTCCTTGTTTGTTAATTAATAAACAAAAATGTAAACAAAGGTTAGAGAAATAATTTGAAATACACAAATGATTGAAATGGGCTTCCCAGGTGGCACCAGTGGTAAAGAACCTGTCCACCAATGCAGGGGATGTATGAGACGCGAGTCTGATCCCTGGGTCAGGAAGATCCCCTAGAGAGGGCATGGCAACCCACTCCAGGATTCTTGCCTGGAGAATCCCATGGACAAAGAAGCCTGGCAGGCTATAGCCCATGGGGTTGCACAGAATCAGACATGACTGAAGCAATTTAGCATGCCACACGCACAATGATTGAAATAGTCTAATCACGTTTTAAATCAAATGTACTCCAAATAAAATAAAAATTTTTAAGGGAAAAATCCAATCATTCATTTTATTACTAATTTATTAGCTGGGAAATGGTGCTTTTGTTATTAGCACAGGTCAGTGAAATGGAATAATTAACTTAATTATGCACTTTTATATATGATTAATTAAAATTATGTTACTCAAATATAGACCAACCAGAGTAAGTCCCTCACTGTGTAATGTAGACAATGGTCAAGTGCATGATACATGGGTATACATGGGTATATCCTCGAATCCATGGTTAATATCAAATTATTTTTAGATTTTTTTCTCTCCATTCCCAGAAACCTAGGGATTATGCCTTTACTCACTTCCTCATCAGCAATCTAACTGGTTTCTTGGATATTTCTAAGTTGTTTCAGTAAATTCTAGGTATCGTTATTACTACCTCATTAATCCAAAACAGTGCACATATCAATGAAATTTCCAAAATGTGCCTGGGCAAGCATCTTGTGATAGTCATCTTTTATCAACTGGGAGAGGATGAGATAGCCTTCAATGTGTGTGAACATACATATACAACCTTTCGTAGGCATTGCTAATTTTATTCATATTTATCAATGAAATGTTTCTTACAGTTTGTAAAAGAATACCTCTTACATTTGGGGTGCATGACCATCCTTTTGTGAATTTTAAAATCACATCATCACTTGAATGATCTTGCTCTCTTAAGAGACTGATGCAAAGTTAAGCATTTACTTAGCTATAAACAGATGAAACCCCAACAAATAATGACTTAATAGATGTTTGATCTCAGACTTCTAGTCTCCAGAACTGAGAGAAATAAATTTGTATTGTTTCTAAAGCTATCCAGTCTGTGTTATTTTGTTATGTCAGCCTGAATGGATTAAGAAAATTGATTTTGGGAAGTTGGGGTGCTATTCTAACAAATAGCTGTTTCCTCCCTTTTGAACTTTCCTATCATGCCCCTAGGGTCAAACAATTCTTTCCCTTCTCTAATTGTGCTCATGTTTTTAACAAAAAAAGGTTGTGTCCTTCAGGGACTAGAGTCAGAAGAGATGTTCGTTATTACCTGAGAGCTGAGATCTGAGCTAGGCGGCAATCCTGAAAGTCCTTCTTATCCTCAGTGCAGTCTCCCCCTAAGAGGCACCCAGGGCATGGTTTCAGGGAAGTTGATACCCTACATTACAGTCACTTCAAACAAACAAGTCACCAAGCTGCCCCTGGCAGCCTAAAACACAGGGGCAGTCAATTATTTCACTTCTTTCACAACCCACTTGTACATCTATTAATGAGCATTTTCAAAACTTGAAAATGTTAAAAACCTTCAGGGATGAAACCAAATTCACTGTAATTATATGACTTCTGAAACTTATGTCCCTGTAGCAAAATTGTGGAAAATTTAGTCCAATGCATATGTATATATAACCTGCAGTTATATACATATATGTATATATATGTATATGTATGTATATAATGTCCACAAAGGAACCCATTTTTCCCAGCCTTAGGGATTATGTGCTTGAATTCCCTGGAAGTGAATTTAAATTAGCTAGACTGCTCCTTATGATAAGAATTCAATAATTCACTATACAGCTAGACCCACTGTAGATCATTAAAGTCAATATGTAGAAGAGAAATGTAGTGTCAGGCTCTGCCAAAGGTATGTTTTGCTCTGAAAAGCATCTATGTTGAAAGACTAGAGAGCTATTATATTTCTGATCATTTCCTCCAGTCTCTTGGTCCCAGGGACTGCCAGCCCTAATAATGTCATTACAAAAGTTGTCTCCTGGGAGACTACTGGGATTTTTGTTCTGCAAACTCATCTGGTACAATTATTTGCAAACTTCTAGCAGTAAATTAGCTTACCTATCAATTTTTCTACCTGACTGATTTAGTTATAACTAATTGCAATGAGCATAAAATTTTAATAAAGGAAACTTCGCCTAGACTAAATCCACTAGTAATTTAAAAATTCCATTAGTGCAACTGAGGAGTCAGTTTTGCACTAATGCCTGGTAAAGAGTGGATTTTCATTAATTTGTGTGTGTGTGTGTGTGTGTGTGTGTGCAGTCACACCCACACTAGACAGCCACTGGTTCTTCATTTCTTCACCCATCTCCTTCTTGACCTCTCCCTTCAGAAGCTGACTACTGCATCAGAGCTTTTCCTTGGCTTCTACTTGGATTTACCCAATGGGTAGTCCCAGCAGTTGCTCAAAAGGAACAAGAACATAAAATCATGGTGTTGGTTCCACTAGCTGTCTGTTTTCAAGTAATCTGTGTCTCTTGGCCAAAGATGTTTGCTCCTTTCAAGACAAGGATCTTATTTGACTTTGTTCCTGTATTAATTTTATTGGGTCCTTTCCCAGAGTTTTAAGAGTGTCCTCTGTAGTTGGAGAAGCTGTGAAGCTCATGCCATTGATCATTTCAAAAATCCATTGATAAAATGACAAAAAGTGGAGAGACAACAACTTGGGAATACACTCATTCATAGAAAGAAAAACAAGGGCTTCCTTGCACCATAAATGTCATATTGAAGACTCCAAGATTTGGAATTATGTGGACTTGGGTGCTGTGTAATAATGCTACATTATTTAATGTCTCCAGTCCTCAGCCATTATCTTCTATAAACTGGAAATCAGAATAAGCCAGCATCTTTCTCATAAGATTTTTGATAATTTAATGTATTAGTATACAAGAACAGAAGTAACTTACCATACAATTTAGTATACAAATAAATTTCCTGAAACACGACCTTTGCGTTCATACATTCGCAGCTTATCAAAGAGTCCAGTGTCTGTTACTTGCTAACGCCTTCCCCAGATATGATCAAAAATCCAAGTGCTTACTCTTCTCCAAAGTTTATACTTTCTCTCCTTATCTCTGGAACTAGAGCTTCCATGGTAGCTCAGATGATAAAGAATCTGCCTGCAATGCAGGACAGCTGGGTTCAGTCCCCAGGTTGGAATGATCCCTTGGAGAAGGAAATGGCAATTCACTCCAGTATTCTTGCCTGGAGAACCCCATGGACAGAAGAGCCTGGCAGGTTACACAATCTATGGGGTTGCAAAGAGACAGACACTACTGAGCAACTAACTCTTTCACTTTTCAGAGCTCAGATATGCCCCGTGAAGGCTGGGGGATCATAAAACTGCTTCTGCCACGTGAAGATGGTTCCTCTAAAACGAAACACTATGCTATGTGAACTGCACAGCTAGTGTCAAAGCCAAAAGCTGATTAACACAAATGATAAAAGACAAGAATTCCAAAGAGATCCTCTGCTTGCTTCTGTAGTCACATCTGAAGTATGTGGCTAGATCTGAATTCCCTCCTCCAGACCTTGCCACAAGGACTAATGCAAGTGCTTGCCCCAAGCCACAGTGGCTTTCTCTGGAGCTGGAAAGAATGTCCTCTACCCCCAGGGCTGTGCTCAGCAGAAAATGGTACTGCCTTGAAGCCCAGTTTGGAGTGGATGCAGCGTAATGCGAAGGGAGGAGAGAGAATAGTATTCCCACGCCCCCATTCAGGAATGGCACTGCCGCTTTAGCATCCTTTTGTTTTCTAGGCCCTGTCCTAAGGAGACAATAAAAACTACTTAATTCAACATATATCACCCTCAGTTCCATTTGGTTTGAGTTCCTCTGGAGGCAGATTGGAAAGATCGTGAGTGTCTGGGGGAGTGGGATGCAGGTTGAGTACATTAACAACTCTAACGGTTAAAATGCATCAATGAAATTAGGACGTAGGCTCAATTTGTTGTTTGCTATATCTACACGTTATGCAAAAGCATAAAAATAATATCATAAATGGGTTGTCTGTGGTCCCAGATAACAATAAAAAGGATTATGATTCTGTCACTATCTTTGTAAGCTAGTGACCTCTCTGAAATGTTTGCCTACATCTGATAGCGAATCCATTACATCTTCTTCATACGTGTCTCCTATCACAAAGTATTGTTGTTATCCAGTCACTAAGTCGGGTCCAACTCTTTATGACCCCATGGACTGCAGCGCACTAGGCTTCTCTGTCCTTCACCATCTCCAGGAGTTTGTTCAAACTCATGTCCATTGAGTTGGTGATGCCATCCAACCATCTCATCCTCCGTTGACCCCTTCTCCTCCTGCCCTCAGTCTCTGCCAGCATGAAGATCTTTTCCAAAGAGCTTCAGCATCAGTCCTTCCAATGAATATTCAGGGTTGATTTCCTTTAGGCTTGACAAACTATAGCAAACTATAATTGAAGCAAAGAGTAGAAACTACAAAAACAAACCAAATATGAAAAAAAAAAGAAAAGAAAATATCTTTAGTTTGAGCTGTTGGAGGAGTTCATCCAAAGAACATGACTGCTGGTTGACCCCTAAGCTGGATCTGGGCAGTAAGAAGCTCCTTACCCCCTCTCCTTTCCTTGAAATACACATTCTTCCCACTGTTCCCATAGTGGAGCCATTTCAAGGACACAGCCTTGAGAGAGTGATGTGACGTTGAGACCATCTAGACAAATACATGACTAAACCCTACTGCTGCTGCTAAGTCGCTTCAGTCGTGTCCGGCTCTGTGTGACCCCATAGACGGCAGCCCACCAGACTCCCCCGTCCCTGGGATTCTCCAGGCAAGAACACTGGAGTGGGCTGCCATTTCCTTCTCCAAGGCATGAAAGTAAAAACTGAAAGTGAAATTGCTCAGTCATGCCTGACTCAGCGACCCCATGGACTGCAGCCTACCAGGCTCCTCCATCCATGGGATTTTCCAGGCAAGAGTACTGGAGTGGGGTGCCATTGCCTTTTCCATGAACCCTACTAAGGCTTCTGTATATAAAGAATCTGTATGCCAGTGCAGAGACACAAGAGATGTGGGTTCGATCCCTGAGTCGGGAAGATCCCCTGAAGCAGGAAAGGGGAACTTGCCCCAGTATTCTTGCCTGGAAAATTCCATGGAGAGAGGAGCCTGGCAGGCTACAGTCCATGGAGTTGCAAAGAGTCAGACAGGACTGAGCATGCATGCACATAAACTTTCAAGTTTCTAGTTGGGTGGATGCTGAGATCTACTCATCTTGTGGCCATCCAAGCCAAGTCTTGTATGTAAGTTCCCTTGATTATTAAACCTGCCACCTGCCAATCAGGAGTGTTTTGCCTCTCTCTTCGACCTTTCCTTCCCCTCTCTGTACAGAGGTCAGTTGCAAATTTTACCCAGACTTTGAACCAAACCCCCAAGGTTGCAAACCCACAACTGCCTGATTATTTGTCATTCATTTGGCCACATGTATTTGCAACCCTTTTTTATTAAGGACAATATTTCTTAACAAAGACACTACTGATAATTCTCTGTTGTCATGACCTGTCCTGTGCACTGTGGGGATGTTCAGCAGCATCTCTGGCCTCTATCCACTGGATGTCAGAAGTAACCTCACAGTCCAGCCAAAACAAACAGTAAAAAATTGTCTACAGACATGACCAAATGCTTCCTTAAACATTCACTTAAGAAATCCCTACCTGGACTTTCCTGATGATCTAGTGGTTGAGAATCTGCCTGCCAATGCAGGGGACACAGGTTTGATCTCTGGTCCAGGAAGATTTCATATACCTCGGGGAAGCTAAGTCCATGAGCCACAACAACTGAAGCCTGAGTGCCCAAGAGCCCATGTTCTGCAACAAGAGAAGCCACTACAATGAGAACCTGCACCACAAGAGAGCCGCCCTCACTCACCGCAACTAGAGAAAGCTTGCATGCTGCAACAAAGACTCGGGGCAGTCACAAGAGGAAAAGACAGAGAATTCCTACCTAAGGAGGCAAATATAATTTCCTACTAAGTGAAAGTCGTGTCCGACTCTTTGTGACCCCATGAACTGTAGTCCATGGAATTCTCCAGGCCAGAACACTGGAATGGGTAGCCTTTCCCTTCTCCAGGGTATCTTCCCAACCCAGGGATTGAACTCAGGTCTCCCACATTGCAGGAAGACTCTTTATCAGCTAAGCCACAAGGGAAGCCAAGAATAATGGAGTGGGTAGCCTATCCCTTCTGCGGCAGATCTTCCTAACCCAGGAATTGAACCAGGGTCTCTTGATCAGTTCAGTTCAGTTCAGTCACTCAGTCGTGTCTGACTCTTTGCAACCCCATGAACCGCAGCATGCCAGGACTCCCTGTCCATCACCAACTCCCGGAGTCCACCCAAACCCATGTCCGTTGAGTTGGTGATGCCATCCAACCATCTCATCCTCTGTCATCCCGTTCTCCTCCTGCCCTCAATCTTTCCCAGAATCAGGGTCTTTTCAAATGAGTCAGCTCTTCGCTCAGATGGCCAAAGTACTGGAGTTTCAGCTTTAGCATCATTCCCTCCAAAGAAATCCCAGGGCTGATCTCTTTCAGAATGGACTGGTTGGATCTCCTTGCAGTCCAAGGGACTCTCAAGAGTCTTCTCCAACATCACAATTCAAAAACATCAATTCTTCAGTGCTCAGATTTCTTTATAGTCCAACTCTCACATCCAGAAATGACTATTGGAAAAACCATAGTCTTGACTAGACAGACCTTTGTTGGCTAAGTAATGTCTCTGCTTTTTAATATGCTGTCTGCTACTGCTACTGCTAAGTCACTTCAGTCATGTCAGACTCTGTGTGACCCCATAGACGGCAGCCCACCAGGCTCCCCTGTCCCTGGGATTCTCCAGGCAAGAAGACTGGAGTGGGTCGCCATTTCCTTCTCCAATGCATGAAAGTGAAAAGTGAAAGGGAAGTCGCTCAGTCGTGTCCGACTCTTCGCGACCCCATGGACCGCAGCCTACCAGGATCCTCTGTCCATGGGATTTTCCAGGCAAGAGTACTGGAGTGGGTTGCCATTGCCTTCTCCAGGGGATCTTCCCAATCCAGGGGTTGAACCCCGGTCTCCCACATTGTAGACAGACGCTTTACCGTCTGAGCCACCAGTTTTTAGCCCAAGCAATTTTAATTGGCCACACCTCAGAGAATAGTTCATGTTTGGTTTCAGATCCCTGAAATAAAGTGAATAGCACAACAAAACAAGTCACACAAACCCTGCACAGAGACATCCAGCATAAATCCACTAAAATAATTTATGCTGTAATGTCTCTGCTTTTGAATATGCTATCTAGGTTGGTCATAACTTTCCTTCCAAGGAGTATGCATCTTTTAATTTCATGGCTGCAATCACCATCTGCAGTGATTTGGAGCCCCAAAAAATAAAGCCAGCCACTGTTCCCGTTGTTTCCCCATCTATTTGCCATGAGCTATCAGGGAATTCCAAATTCTCATTTTCCTGTCTTTCTTTGCAGTTGAGGTTCAGAGATGTAAACCAGTCTCCTCAATTACATGCACCCATGCTTGTCTTTGAATCATATGTTAATAACACAAAAACCAGTGACTGCATAAGATCCATTCTACAGAGGGTGATATCAGTGATGAGCTACACCATGTATCCAAAGATAGTGCCATGCACCAGTGTTGATGGTTTCTGCATAGTATACTGTGGTTCCCATAACCAAGAGAGTACAATGAAGTGTATACCAGACAAGTTCTTCAGTGTCATTTGGAGCAATGTTCTTGGATAACAGTTTCTAACCCTTTTAAGAGACTCTAAGAGTTCTTTTAACAAATTTTATGCTCAAATTGCTGTTATTATTACTGTTGCTTGCACTTAATAATCCTGACTGATACAGTCACTATTGCATAGATTCAAATGTTTCAGAAAACTCTGACAATGGCTATGAAATATCTATAATCTGTTTCCAAGTAGATGTTCTTATACTTTCCTTTAGAGAGGCTGGTCAACCTCTTACCGATGTCTGCATATTGGAAGAGAAACATCATAGATAGATATTTCATGTTGTATTAGAGAAACAGATTCTTCTGATTCTGATAGATGAAGATGACTTTTTAAGGGAAAAGCTAGTTTGAAAGAAGAAGTGTGTTCTTTGCTATATTTTTGCATGGATTTTATGGGTTTCTATACAATTTAACACCGTTATTCCTAAAAGATGATAACTGGTCCAGTGCCAAGCACTAAAAGGCTCTCTCTCAGAAAAGGCTTATTTAACTTGACTATAAGAAGCACTGTATATGAAAATTTCCTAATCATATTTTTACCACTTTCTGAACAGAATGTTGCTTTCGCTGGTGATTTTAGAGTAGGAACTATTCTGTAGAAAATCACATAGCAGAACTTTGTATTCAGAGGCCTATAAATCCACTTCTTAACACAAGATACCTTCTGTGGTTCAGAGCTTAGGGAAAGGGGAATTGAAAAGATGCTGGGATATTAGAAAAAGGACTCATTTATCTCTCTGAAGTTGTGCTTTTAAGCCAGGATCACACACTGCTTAGGGGGTAGGAAAGCATCTAATAACCACCAGCCTTGGGCACCCTATCCTTTTCATGGAAATACACTTAATTCTCTCACTTGACCCATACTCTTGCTTCTGCTATCCCATCAGGAACTTATGATCTTTCACGTTTTATCTTTCATTCTAGCCTCAGGTGTACTTGAATGTTATGGTTTTTCCTTGTCTTTGAATCCCTAAGCTCCCTGGAAATTAACCTGTACTCATGCAGAGAATTTTTTCTCCTCTGGGTGATTCAGACGCCTACTTCTCCTCAATCCAGCTCTAGCCTTCTACATTCCGGCATAAATCCACCAAAATAATGCTACAACCCATCCCCCAAATCAAAAAGAGTATCAAACACCAAATTTATCAGTGAGAAGTCCTGCTCCTGAAAAAACAAAGGCTTCAATAACCACTCTGTTATACAGCTGAACGGAGAAGGCAATGGCAACCCACTACAGTGCTCTTGCCTGGAAAATCCCATGGGTGGAGGAGCCTGGTGAGCTGCAGTCCATGGGGTTACTACAAGTCGGACACGACTGAGCGACTTCACTTTCGCTTTTCACTTTCATGCACTGGAGAAGGAAATGGCAACCCACTCCAGTGTTCTTGCCTGGAGAATCCCAGGGACAGAGGAGCCTGGCGGGCTGCTGTCTATGGGGTCGCACAGACTCAGACATGACTGAAGCGACTTAGCAGCAGCAGCAGCAGCAGCAGCAGCAGCATACACCTGAAACTAATACAACTTGCTAATGAATTAAACTTCAATATAAAATTTAAAAGTTTAAAAAAAATAAAACCCAATGACCAATGTGATGGTATTAGGAGATAGGGCCTTTGATAGGTGCTTAGATCTTGAGGGTGGAGCCCTCCTGAATATATTGGTGTTCCTATAAGAGACCCCAGCAGGACTTCCCAGCCCCTTCCACTATGTAAAGATACAGTGAGATGTCAGCAACCCAGAAGAGGGCCCTCATCTGATGACACTGGCACCCTGATCTCAGACTTTCAGGCTCCAGAATTTTGAGAAATAAATTTCTCTTGTATTTTTTAAAATAAATAATATAAGTGAACTAAACAACACAGACACTTACCATCTCCTCAGATCCGAAGACTGGCGGTAGGAGGGGCCAGCATAGAATTGGCCGTTCAGCAATGACACCTAAGATGCCTCTCAACGTCTCTGCAGCCATTGCTGCACCAGCAATTACTCTCAACTTGACTGCAAGGTTGCTGCCACTGGGGCACACTAGCATTCTCATCAGGAAAAAAAAAAAAAAAACAGCAAAATGGAGGGGTTTCTACTTGCGTGGTTATCCGGAAGGGAGGTTATTCTCAGGATACCCCTCTCAAACTTCCCTCGTTGCCCTCCAACTCCCAGACAATGGATATCATGCTGCTGGGCATCTTATCACTCAAACCCATTTGGAATCCTGTTAGCAAGAAAGAAAGAGATGCCTTTAGGTGTTCTATCAGAAACGTCTGCCAGCCCCGCATTCAGCAGGAGTAGAGAAAGGCATGGCAGGGAATGTGCTATCCTTGTTCCTGGTATATTTTTCTCAAAAAAAAAAAAAAACCAACCGGAAGGGAGTCAGAAGTTTGGAAACAGAATTTGAGTTTTATTCCAAGATGGAATATTCAGTATTAGCACCTGTGTAAATTGTAGTATGCAGTCCCAAACTGGAATCTCCCGGGGACTTCCTTGGCAGTCGGATTATGAAGGCTCTGTGCTTCCAGTGCAGAGGACTTTGATGCAGATGGGTTCAATCCCTGGTCAGAGAACTAGGACACCACTGGCTGTGTGGCTTGGCCAGAAATTTTTTAAAAGGTGGGGGAGCATGGGGATGGGGCTTTCATCTTTGAAAAAAAAAATGAAATCTCCTGCTGTAAGAAGATCCTTTTGGATAAAGTCCCACAAGAAACCCTCTTACTAAGACCAACATCTCTGCTCTTGCTTTCTTTCATCATAGTTGTGCTGCAAGAGAAGGCAGGAGAGACAACAGCTGTGGAGAGCTGGGCCGTCCACAGGAAGGAGATGAATCAGGCCAGTGCTTTTTTTCCTGCAGGTCCCTGGAGCACAACCCAAGATGGGGTGAGCCCTGCGGTGGAGAGGAACGAGTCAAAGGCTGATGGAAACCTTATTTCCTATGAGCCATGCAACCCTGAGGAGCCGGGGTGATACATGTTGAAGAAGAAAGAAGAATTCAGCTGAAACCATTCTGACTATGGGAAACACTGCTGACTTTCTGGGATATTTGCTAAAATAAAAGGCTTTAGGGGATAGACATCTAAAGTAGAATTTATCACAGAGCACCAAGTCCTCAGTCAATACCTGCGGCCCTACAACATATTTTGCAACTGCTGGTGTGAATGGATTGGGTGGGTTGAAATAATTCCCACACCAGAGAAACTTCTTTGTGAAGTTTCATTTTCTTGATTTCACCTGCTGGAGAAAACAATTTTGAACCTGAGTCATCAGGCTTATTTCATCTGAAATAAGTTGATTTCATTAATCTTAATGTTAAAAGAAGAGTACAACATTGTTAGCAGTGGTTGATTTTAAAATAGATAAGGATGGCAATTGTAATAATGTAAAAATGTACAGGAAACACTATCATTGTTTTATTCATCAGACTGAATAAAATAAATGATAATAGTATTGATCATTTGTTTCTTGAACAATATTCTCTGGTATGCTAAACATGTTACTTTGATGCTTTATCTCTGTGTGTGTGCTCAGTTGGTTCAGCCATGTCCGACTCTTTACAACCCTTTTGGACCATAGCCCGCCAGGCTCCTCTGCCCATGGGATTCTCCAGGCAGGAATACCAGAGTGGCTTGCCATTCCCTTCTTCAGGGGCTCGAACCTGCTTCTCTTCTGTCCCTGCATTGGCAGCCAGGTACTTAACCACTAGGGCCACCTGTAGTGGTTTTAAAACTCCTATCTTGGAAATAACTAATCTGATGCTCCAAGTGATTTTCCCATGACTACACAACATGACTAAACCACCACGTGCAGCAGTTAAGAGATGGAGCTGGTTTTCAAATGAAAGCTTGTCTGACTTTAAAGCCCTTATATTTGATATTTTCTAAAATACTCTTTCCCATAAAATCACTTAGACTTCAGGCCCATCTAAAAATGTCAAACATGAAGAAGAAGGGTAGAGGGAAGAGTCACAGAGATGAGTTGCCTCTATTCTCATGAAAGGCACAGAAAGGGATGGGGCAGAAGACTGACAAAAAGTTGTCTTCATAACTTAAGGGCTAACTATTGAGAAACACTGCTCTAAACAGTGGACAAAAGTAAACCAAGGGAATTAAAGCAGCAGCTACTGTTTTCACTGATGAATCTTAATATTGATAACATTCATAACACAACTCACAGCATTACCTTAAATTTCTAAATTTTTCTCAATCCAATTAACTTATAGAAATATCTTCAAAATATGGCTGGATGTATCTGTAAGGGTGTTTTCAGATGAGATTAACACTTGAATCAGTCCATCCAGGAAAGTAGATTGGCCTCCCCACAGCACATGGGTATCATTCAATCTGTTGAGGGCTGAATAGACCAGGTAGAGAAACTTGGAATTCACCTTTCTTTTTTCCCTGCTTACTGGGGCATCTTATCTGGCCCTCCAGACTAGGATTTAAAGCATCACTCCCCTGGTTCTTGGGCTTCCATTGTGGCTCAGCTGGTAAAGAATCTGCCTGCAATGTGGGAAATCTGGGTTTGATCCGTAGCTTGGGACGATCCCATGCAGAAGGAAAAGGATACCCACTCCAGTATTCTGGCCTGGAGAATTCATCCATGGAGTGGCAAAGAGTAGGACACAACTGAGCATCTTTCACTTCACCCCTGGTTCTTAGGCCTTCAGACTTACCCTGATTTATACCACTGACTTTCTTGGGTCTACAGTTTGCAGACCACAGATCGTAGAACTTCGCAGCTTCCTTCAACATGTGAGCCAATTCTTAATAATAAACCTTTCTCTCTGTGTGTCTCAGTCCATATTGATCCATGAAAATCACAGGTTACAAAGTATTTCCTAGTCTATGATCCAGATAGCGCTGATAAAAACTGAAATCAACCATGAGTAGGGTTCACATTTAACCTATAAGTAGCACTTTCAGGTGCTGGGGTTGAAGGGATAAAGTTTGTCAGCTCAGGCAACAAGGATATGAGTTGAGACAGAGTTTCCTTAAAGGAAAACCGATATTGTTTTTAACTGAAGAAGGGTAAAAAGTTCTGCTGAACCAGCTAGAAAAATAATAACTATTTCGAATTGAGTAGATGAGCTATAGATAGATTGGTAGATGAGAGTGAGAGAAGCTAACACATAGAAAGAAAATAAAAGTGTGACAGAATGTCAATAGCTACTTTATCTGGATGATCATATTAGTAGTAGTTTCTTGGAGCTTCCCCATGTGTGGTGGATACTTTGATTCTCAACCGCCATTCCACTCTTCTTCACTTGTTTGTTTATAATATTTTTTCTAATTTTTATTGGATTACAGTCGATTTACAATGTTGTGTTGGTTTCAGTTCCACTGTTCTTCATTTTGGAGGGTTTGGAAAGTTATCATCTAAATCCTCAAAATACTTGTGTAGCTAGTGTTCTGGATGCAAACTACTTGCCACCAGTAATCCAAGGGCAGGATGTAAACCACACCGTGTTCCAGGAGGGCCTTGAATATCCCTGGCTTTTGGTATGGATGGAGCAGTGGTCTTGGAACCAGTCCTCTGCAGATACTCAGGGAAGGCTGAAACTGCATCTTTACTTGTACAATTAAAAGGAATAATTAGGGTAAAGAGCCTTTCCTTGAGGCTCAATCAATAAAGAATCTGCCTGCTAGGCAGGAGACCTGGGTTTGATCCCTGGGTTGGGAAGATACCCTAGAGAAAGAAATGGCAACCCACTCCAGTATTTTTACCTGGAGAATTCCATGGACAGAGGAGCCTGGCAGGCTACAGGCTATGGGGCTGCAAGAGTTAGACATGACTTAGCAACTAAACCACCGCCACCAGTATTTCAGAGAGATTTGGAAGGCAGAAAGAAGAAATGGCCATTTCCCTATCACTCTCGGCTCTTGCTGCCGACAATTTAGAAATGCAAAACTTTCCCATAGCTGCACTCCAGTGTCTGTGTTACAGGTCTGTGGATATTAAAACACAGAGTGACTTCCTAGTCTGGATTTCTGTCATCCAAGTCACAGCTTCACCTTGCTCTTTCTCCAGAATAAGGGGCAGTAGTCACAGCAAGGATCAGCCACCTCTGAGACTATAGCTCGACTTGTGGTTCAGCTCTGCATTACTCTGGGAGCCAGTCCAGAAAGCCTGGGTCAGCACCTGTTCTTTCCACCCTCTCAAAATTGTGTAAGCATGTAATATCTTGTATTAAATTCTTTTCTGCTTAAAATGCTTGGGGTAATTTCTGTTTTCTAAATTAAGCTTTACTGATTCACCTGTAATTTTATTATATTGTGACTATAAGAATAGTCAAAGCTATGGTTTTCCAGTGGTCATGAACGGATGTGAGAGGTGGACCATAAAGAAGGCTGAGTGCTGAAGAAGTGATGCTTTCAAATTGTGGTGTTGGGGAAGACTCTTGAGAGTCCCTTGGACAGCAAGGAGATCAAACCAATCAATCCTAAAGGAAATCAGCCCTGAATATTCAGTGGAAGGTCTGATGCTAAAGCTCCAATACTTTGGCCACCTGATGCAAAGAGATGACTCCCTGGAAAAGACCTTGATGCTGGGAAGGATTGAAGGCAACAGGAGAAGGGAACAAGAGAGGATGAGATGGTTGGATGGCATCACTGGACATCAATGGACATGAGTTTGAGCAAACTCCAGCAGATAGTGAAGAATGGGGAAGGCTGGCATGCTGCAGTCCATGGGGTCACAAAGAGTCAGGCACAACTTAGTGACTGAACAACAACAATAAGTATTATATCTTGTGTAACAAAAATATTCCTTATAATTTCATGCCATTTCTCTCCAACACAAATGCTTTATTTAAAATAAGATGGTCTCTTTACCATTTCTTCCCAGAAATGCCCTTTTTTCATCATTACGTGCATGGTCCTCCTGACTACTCAAGCTTGCTGAGAGAAATCGTGGCATATAGGGAAGAACAAAGAGTTGTAATATTTCTGCCATATCCACCAGTAAAGTAACAATGGTCCTAGGGGAAATGGTGGCATCCAACATGGCAGGACGAAAACACAGTGAAATGGAGCTGTGAACAATCCCTCGGGCCTAAAGAAAATTCTAGGTAAAAAGAGACTTTGTAGAAGGCTAGAGTTTCTGCTGGAGCTGGTAAGACCAAGATCAAGGATGATTTGGAAGTCTATGTTTATTTATTCTGGCCCTATGTGTGATTTCATTAGTATTCTTCTCACAACAGAGCTCTGAATTTTGACAGTGTACACTGGAAATGAATATCATCTTAGACTCTGTTTGGCTATGATTCATTTCCTCCTCTTTATTCTTATGGAAGAAAGTGAACAATAGATTGTATTATTCTGTGTCCTTAGATTTTCTTTTTAAAGATAAATGCATGTGGGAAAAATTTGACCCACAATAAAGTGTATCAAAAGGGAGATTCCAATTTTCATGTTTGCAGCTGTCCCAATATACACAGAGAAAACTGCTGCTACCAGATTGGATAAAGACTTTTTGATATCTTTTGATGTATTCACATCATTTTTAAAAAATGGGAACACTATTTATTCACAAATAGTGAACACAAATTTGTTCAAAAGAATGAAATCCAAGATTTAAAAAGCCAAGTATCTGAAAATATGACAAATTTTTACAATAGATGGAGAAGTGTATAAATTTGACATGTTTAATCATAAGCTAGTAGTCCATTTGATGAGGGACAGAAAAGGGAATTCAAGGACCGTTGAACACAAATGTCCATACTATTTGCTAATCAATAATTTTTCTTAGCAATATATTATGGATGTATTTTCATCTCAGTGTATATTATACTACTTTATTCTTTTAAAAGCCTGTATTGTGGCCCATTTTATATATGTTGTGTATTTAGCCTATATCCTATTAATCAACTTAGAGATTATTTCCTTATTTTGGTTCATAAAATGTTATTATTATACCTCAGTATACTTGGAATTAAATTGCTGTGTGGAAAACTCTTCAAATGCAGGTTTTGTTTTCAATCTACCAAAAACAGTTAAGAATTGTTCCCTGTATATAGTATCATGAGGCCTGAGGGTAAATTAATATTTTTGTTTGTAGTTTCATATAAAATCTGGGTTGAGGCATAAAAGTTAGGAGCTTGTATATTAAGTGTAAACATCTTGATCACTTTTCTACAGCTGACTGAAATTAGGTTAATGAAACAAAGAACTGATTAACTACTTACATTTATGGATGAATTTGAGAAGATATGTGAAATGCAGAATTTAGATCACCCCTCAAAAACAAACTTTAAAAGTTTTATTGTTCCCAAAACCAAATGCATTCTCAAAAATTTATCAGTAAATGTTATCAGTGATCCAGTAAATGTTAAACAAAAAAATGTAATTTGAAACATAATTTCAGTTATCAGGGAAAATAGTACATCTGAAGCAATTCTAGTTACATTTTCTTTCAGGTATATTCCAAGAAGAGGTTGACAGTGTAAATTTAAGCTGAAATGAGTGGTACATGTTAGGAAGTCACATATTCTTTCAAGTCCTAATCACAATGAAACTTATTCCTCAAAATTCTTAGGAGGAACCCATACTCCATTCAACGTTGGTCTCAGGATGCAATCAACATGGCAAAGGCAGAAATAATCTTTTGAACAAATTATACCTTCATAGCATCTCGGCAGCAGCAGCAGCAGCATCTCAAAGCTCAAAGGAACTTCAAAGGCCATTTAATTGCCCTGCTGGTCCTTGACTTCAGTTTTCTGCCCTTCACCAAATTGACTACTAGCTTATGATCAAATACGTGTTAGCTATAGGCATGTCTCCACCTATTGTAAACAGTTGTCCTATTTTCAGACACTCAGTTTTATAAATTTTGGATTTCATTTTTTCTGTAAATTTTTGGTCTTAGATCACCACTTTGGGTCCACAAAGAATAAGCTTCACCCTTCTTTCACCTGACAGCCTTGTAGATGTCTGAAGATGGCTCTCATTTGCACCTTAAGGTTTCTCTTAAGGGTCACCATCTTGCCAGTGGAAGATTTTCTGAACCCATAATATCAATTACACTTTCCAGAGTCCTCTGATATTTTTCTCTGGGCATTCATTCCATCAATCAACTAATATTTATTGAGAGCCTCCCATATGTCAAGTATGACATTCTCACTCACTAGAATTTCCTTCTCCATTCGAACAGTACAATAGCTGAGGCCAGAGGATGAAGGAGATGGGGTGACGATGCATGTGAAAGATATTTAGTAGGCAAATGGTGAGAATTCCAAAAAGAACCAACACCAATTTTTAGAATAAAATTTTGTATTTATACATAAGTTTAAACGTTATGAAGCAGTTTAATTTTTATTTTCTATCATTTTAAAGTGATTAGAGACTTGAACATTGACAACAGAATGTACAAAAAAGTTAAACAGTATTTCAGAAAAAGGTTCTCAAAAAACAGTAGATGAAATGTTTCAAAACATTTTTCCCCCGAATTTGGACATGCCATAAAATATATCTGCTAATCTAGACCTTCTAATGCAGTGCTTCATCTTGCTGCAGGAATCTTAGTGGAAGAATGGAAGAAAAGGAGCAAGGAACTTAGAAGTGGATGATAAGTCCTTATATATTTTTTTGAAACATATGAAATTAGAGAAATGGTCAAATTTTAAAAATTTAAATAGAATCTTCTTTCTTTGCAATAACTGTGAGTTATAAAAGTAGAGTAGAAAAGTATTTCTTCCTTTCATGAGCTGGTGAGGATTCCTTTATTGTAAAAATAATAAATTTGAAGTTTAAAATTAAAGAATTTCAACCAGTATTGTTAACCACGCCCTGATTCAAATCCTGGCGTTCATTAAAACGGAAGTTGCCAATTTCAACTGCAGATCTTAGTTTTTAAAGATTGGTCACCTAGCACCATCTTCTGGCTATATAATAATTTTTGCTTTCTCCTTCACTACAAAATTGTCATTGTGTAACATATATGATTGTGGCGCCACCTGCTGGACTTTCTTTTTCTGAACACGAACACATTCTGAAGAGTGCACTCAGAAATTTGATGCTTATACTACCCCGGTATGACTTCTAGCCACTCTAGAAAAAAATAACAATATTTGCAAAGTAGCTAGACCTTCTGATTCTAAAAATTATTCTAGATATTCAGAATACTATTTTAATATTATTGTAAAAATTATGATGTATTCTAATGATTGATTCTGACGAAGAAAGAAGCTTTATGTCCCTTTGGTAAGCCATTCTCTATTTCCTCTTTTGCTGTCCCTGTGCAGACTTCAGCCACATAAGAAATTATCCCCAAATAGTTTAAAAGAAAAGTAAAATAATACTTGAGCATGCTTTATACTGTTTCTTAAATCTTACAACTCTAAGAAATAAATAATTAGCCCCATCTTATGGACTGGAGAAGAGTGAGGTGGTTTTTTCATTGCTACTTAATGGGATTTGAGTAAATGTGGATTGTATTATATAAATATGATTTTTAGTATCTTGTAAAAAGTTTTCTCAGAGAAGGCAATGGCCCCACTCCAGTACTCTTGCCTGGAAAATCCCATGGACAAGGGAGCCTGGTAGGCTGCAGTCCATGGGGTTGCGAAGAGTCAGACACGGCTGAGCGACTTCATTTTCACTTTTCACTTTCATGCATTGGAGAAGGAAATGGCAACCCACTCCAGTGTTCTTGCCTGGAGAATCCCAGGGACAAGGGAGCCTGGTGGGCTGCCGTCTATGGGGTTTAAAGGTTGTTGCTAAACCACGCAAAGACGCTGGGATTCTTGGCTTCCAGAGGAGAATTCAATCCGGGACCAGAGACGATGCTTGATCACTCAGAGCTTTTGTGTTATAAAGTTTTATTGAAGTATAAAGGAGATAGAGAAAGCTTCTGACATAGGCATCAGAAGAGGGTAGAAAGAGTACCCCCTTGCTAGTGTCAGCCATGGAGTTATATACTCTCTAATTAGTTATTACAGTGAATTAAAAGAATGCCTGGAGGTTGTTAAGACCTCACTAGACCTACTCTCATAACTTACACCTTAAGATAACAGGATTAGCCAGAAGGTTTTTCCCAGAGACTGTCCTCAAGCAGGATACATTATTGTTATATAATCCTAAGGAATGTAGAGGGGAAAAAAAAGTTTGTCCTTTCTTGAGAAATCCAGACCCCTCTCTCCTTGGGGACAGCTAGAGTTCTTATCAACCTGCCTAGGAAATGACTCTCTCATTCCCTCCTTTTCTTTTAGGAGAATTATGCCAAGGGAAAGGGGCATCATTTTCATTCCATAACTACTTCCTGCTGTTTAGGGGCGTGGTCCCTAAATTGTTGAGGCAACATATTCTCCTAACCTTCATACTGAGGGTCTCTGATCCAGGGGCCCCAAGTAATAGTTGGAGGAGGCTGTGGCACTCGTAGGAGCTTGGACAACCATTTGTTAACTTAAAAGCTTTTAGACGGTTAGAAAACCCCATTATACAGTTACAGACGTAAGGCAAAATAGTCATTAAACCAACTTAAAATCAAAACGAAAAGTTACATCAGTCCATCTTAAGGCTGTTAGATGTCATCAGATGAAAAAGAGGCATCACACATGATTGTTGTCGAAGGTATTCGCAGACTTGGAGAAAGTCTTTTCTTTGAAGTGGAGATGTCCACCGCGGGAAGCCTTTCACTGTTGTAAAGGGGAGCGCTCCACAGACCCAGCAGTTAGACTGATTGTGGAATTCAGCATAGAAGTGAGCCCAGGACAGGAAGGCATTGTCTTAAGGATCAAATGGCAGACTCAAGATTTTTTGGAGTCAGCAGAAGTAGGCTTACATAGATTATCAGGCCCATCTGAAAAGTACAATATCAGAGCATAGAAAGTAAAGACATAAAAAGATGTCACTTAGTTTTGGTCAGGGTGCCACCTCTTAACTCGAGTGTGATGTACCCACGAATCAGTTTCTGGCCCTTTGATAGCTGTGGGAGAAGAAAGAATAACCTCGTAAGGGCCTTCCCAGAGGGGCTCAAGGGATGGGCCCCCGGACCCCAGTGTTTCTATGAGGACCTCGGTTCCTGGCTCCAATAGAGGCTTGCTTGACTCAGAGGCTGGTTCAGGAGTTGTCTCCCAGAGTTCTGTTAATGTCTGTTGAAAAGCTGAGAGCTGAGTTACATAACTAGTTAATTCCAAGGCTTCAGGGTCTATATCAATGTCTGTGCGTAAGAAAGGCCTTCCATAAATACATTCAAAGGGGGACAGTCCCTCCTTTTGGGGGGCAGTTCGAGCCCTCATTAAACCTATGGGTAGGACCTTAATCCAATTGTCCTGTGTCTCTTGAGTTAATTTGCGCAGATGTCTTTTGATAATGTCATTAGCTTTTTCCACCTTTCTGGAGGATTGGGGTCTCTAGGAACAGTGTAAGTGATATCTATTCCTAGAGCTGTGGATACCCCCTGGGTTACAGAAGCCTTAAAGGTGGAGCCATTGTCACTCCGAAGGCTCCGTGGCAGCCCAAACCTGGGGATGATTTCATGGATTAAAATCTTTATAACCTCCTTAGCCTGTGCTCTATGACAGGGAAAAGCCTCAATCCATCCAGTAAAAGTATCCACCCAAACTTGTAAGCAAGAATACCCATTAGCTTTTGGCATATGAGTAAAATCAATTTCCCAGTTCCCTCCAAGATACTTCCCACTTCGTTGTAATCCAGATTTTGCTAGTTTTTCAGTCTTTGTGTTATTTTTCTGACAATCCTCACTCCTTTTGAAAATGTTCTTTAAAGTTTTCATTACACTTTTCCCCTCAAATGAGAAGCCATCTGGTAAGTACTCTCTGCACCCAAATGAAAACTCTGGTGTAAACCCTTAAGAATTTTCCATTGAGCACTTTCAGGAATTATTAATCGTCCATCCTCAGACTGTAACCATCCTTTATCAGTAATCTGTGCTCCTCTTTTCTCATATCTTTCTAATTCTTCCTCAGTATGTTGTGGTTTTTTCTGTTCCGCAGGACCTGTCCAGATCAAAGGTGTCTATAGTGAAAGGGTTTCGTAAAGTGCTGCTTTTCTGGCTTGAGAGTCAGCCAGCTGATTACCTTCAGCTTCTGTACTCCCATCCCTCTTGTGTCCTTTGCAATGAATTACAGCTACTTCTTTAGGACAATATACAGCAGTTAAAAGTCTCTCGATCTCTCTGAAATATTTAATAGGTTCTCCTGTTGCTGTTTTAAACTGTCTTTCTTTCCATATTGCAGCATGAGCATGTAAAGTCAAAGAAGCATACTTAGAATCCGTGTAGATATTTACCCGCTGCCCTTTGCTTAACTATAGAGCTCTGGGCAGAGCCACAAGCTCTGCTAACAGAGCACTGGTTCCCTGGGGGAAGAGATTTTGCTTCTAAAACCTGTTTAGCAGTCACCAGGGCATAACCTGCTTTCCATCCCAAACAAAAGAACTGCCATCAGTAAATATTTCCATGTCAGGATTGTCTAATGGGGTATCCATTAGATCCTGCCGAGCTGCATAGTTTAAAGTTAGGAATTGGGAACAATTGTGATCAGGTGTTTCATTTTCCTTCTCAGGAAGGAAAGTGGAAGGATTTAAATTTCCACAAACTTTAAGCTTAGTTACTGGTCCTTGTAACAACGACTGATGTTTAAGAAACCTACTACTGTCATCCAAATATTAACCTTAGAATTTAAGATTCTACTCACATCATGAGAAGTCAGTACAGTGAGGTTTCGTCCATTAATTATTTTTAAAGCTTCAAGTGCTAATAAAGCCGCTGCCCCAATTACTCTTAGGCAGTGGGGCCACCCATGTGAAATTACATCCAATTCTCTGCTTGGATAAGCAATAGATTGCTGGTGAGGCCCTCAGGGTTGTGTCAAAACTCCCAAGGCCACACCTTTTCTTTCAATGACAAACAATTTAATTCTGACCCTGTGGGCAAGCTCAGAGCAGAAGAGCAGTCTGAAGAACCTTAAAAGCCTTTTGAGTATCTGGAGACCAAACCAGTTTGTCGGTTTGGGCCTGCTGAGTTTCAACTGTAAGTTTGTATAAAGGCCGAGCAAGTTCCTCATAACCAGGAATCCAAATGTGACAATAACCTGTGATTCCCAAAAATCCTCTCAATTGTCTTAAAGTCATAGGTAGGCGATGATTTAGTGTAGGTTTAATTCTCTCGGGGCCTATGGCCCTAGTCCCTTCTGATATGATTAGGCCCAGATATCTAACAGATTGTTGACAAAGCTGAGCCTTTTCTCTTGATGCCTTGTAACCTCAGCCTGCCAGAAAGTTTAAGAAGTCTCCTGAGGCTTGTGAACAAGCTTCCTCTGTTTTTTTTTGCACAGAGCAAAATATCATCTACACATTGTAACACCACCACTTTGGAGCTATTAAAGTTTTGTAGATCCCGTGACAAACTTCGTCCAAATAACTGAGGATTGTCACGAAATCCCTGAGGCAAAACTGTCCAGGTTAACTGAGAAGCTGAATGCGTAGGGTCCTCAAAGGCAAATAGAAATTGACTTTCCTCCACCAAAGGCACTGAATAGAAGGCATCTTTTAAAGCAATAGTGAGAAATATTTGGCTCATTCTGGAATTTCAGACAATAGAGTATAAGGATTAGGCACCACCAGTGTAAAGGAACTACAGCCTCATTTATTATTCATAAATATTGAGCTAGTCTCCTTTTATCATTTGATTTCTTTATACCCAAAATAGGAGTGTTGCATGGACTGTTACAGGGAATTAATAGTCCCTGCTCCTTTAAATTTTCAATGATGGGTTTTCAGTTCAGTTCAATTCAGTTCAGTCACTCAGTCGTGTCCAACTCTTTGCAACCACATGAATTGCAGCACGCCAGGCCTCCCTGTCCATCACCAACTACCGGAGTTCACTCAGACTCACGTCCATCGAGTAGGTGATGCCATCGAGCCATTTCCTCCTCCTGCCCCCAATCCCTCCCAGCATCAGAGTCTTTTCCAATGAGTCAACTCTTCTCATGAGGTGGCCAAAGTACTGGAGTTTCAGCTTTAGCATCATTCCCTCCAAAGAAATCCGGAACTGATCTCCTTCAGAATGGACTAGTTGGATTTCCTTGCAGTCCAAGGTACTCTCAAGAGTCTTCTCCAACACCACAGTTCAAAAGCATCAATTCTTCGGCACTCAGCCTTCTTCACAGTCCAACTCTCACATCCATACATGACCACTGGAAAAACCATAGCCTTGACTAGACGGACCTTTGTTGGTAAAGTAATGTCTCTGGTTTTCAATATGCTATCTAGGTTGGTCATAACCTTTCTTCCAAGGAGTAAGCATCTTAATTTCATGGCTGCAGTCACCATCTGCAGCGATTTTGGAGCCCCCCAAAATAGTCTGACACTGTTTCCACTGTTTCCCCATCTATTTCCCATGAAGTGATGGGACCGGATGCCATGATCTTCATTTTCTGAATGTTGACCTTTAAGCCAACTTTTTCACTCTCCTCTTTGACTTTCATCAAGAGGCTTTGTAGTTCCTCTTCACTTTCTGCCATAAGGGTGGTGTCATCTGCATATCTGAGGTTATTGACATTTCTCCCAGCAATCTTGACTCCAGCTTGTGCTTCTTCCAGCCCAGCGTTTCTCATGATGTCCTCTGCATATAAGTTCAATAAGCAGGGTGACAATATACAGCCTTGATGTACTCCTTTTCCTATTTGGAACCAATCTCTTTTTCCATGTCTAGTTCTAACTGTTGCTTCCTGACCTGCATATAGGTTTCTCAAGAGGCAGGTCAGGTGGTCTGGTATTCCCATCTCTTTCAGAATGTTCCACAGTTTATTGTGATCCACACAGTCAAAGGCTTTGGCATAGTAAATAAAGCAGAAATAGATGTTTTTCTGGAACTCTTTTGCTTTTTTGATGATCCAGCGGATGTTCACAATTTAGTCTCTGGTTCCTCTGCCTTTTCTAAAACCAGCTTGAACATCTGGAAGTTCACGGTTCACATATTGCTGAAGCCTGGCTTGGAGAATTTTGATGGGTTTTAACCCTTCCTTAACCTCAGGTTTCAGTGGATATGGCTTCTTATGTGGAAATAAGTGCGGGGGTCTTTGAGCTTGACAACTACAGGTATTCCTGTAGTATTTTCCTGTATTTTTGCTTGAGCCACAGAGTTTCCATCAGCCCATACTCTAGGATTTACATTTTGTTCAATTAAAGGGAGAGAAAGAGAAGGCTCCATATTCATGAAAACAGAGGCATGGACCTTGCTCAGTATATCCCTCCCCAAAAGGGGTGAGGGAGACTCTGGCACAATCAGGAACTCGTGTAAAAATAGCACCAAATCCCAGTCACAACTGACAGAAACACTGAAGTAATACGTTTTTGCTCGTCCAGACAGTCACATTATGGAAGCGAATTCAGAAGAAAGTGGGCCAGGGGCTTCAGTAAGCATGGAGTAAGTTGCCCCAGTATCTAAAAGGAAATTGATGGATTGCCCGCCCCCCACATTTATCAATACCTGTGTATTAATACACAGGGGTATTAATACTTCCTCAGGTGTAATTAGGTTGGGAGCTTGTGTGGGGACCCCCGGGCACCTTCAGTCCTGATTGTCTTGAGAGTCCGACCCCTGAAACCTATGCCTCTGGGGGCCGTCTCTCTTCCAGTGTGGTCCTTTGCAGACCAGACGTGGAGCTGAGGGCGGCTTAGATGCCTGAGGGCAATCACACTTGAGGTGCCCCTCTTTTCCACAGTAATAGCAAGCCCGTCCCTTTTCACCTGGGTCCCTCTGGGCATTTTTCTCAGGCTGTTTAAGAACGTTTTTCATAGCCATTGCGAAAGCTTCTGCCTTTTCCTTTGTCTTTTTCTGCCTTTCTTTTCCTCATATTCCCTACCATAATAGACTGTCTGAGCCAGTTGTAAGAGTATCTAAAGACTGATTTGGTCCATATGCCTGTTTTAATAGTTTACGGCAGATATCTGGAGCCAACTGAGTGAGAAATATATCCTTTAAAATCACTTTTCCCTCTTCACATTCGGAATCAATCTCAGTGAATCTACGAAGGGCTTCTCTCAGTCTCTCTAGGAATTTACCAGGAGCTTCCTTCTCCTCCTGTTCTATGTCTGCCAATTTGCCAGAGTTTAAAGGCTTAGCATGCGCCTGCCTGAGTCCTTCAAGAATACATCTGACAAAATGACTCTGATCCCATCTTCCTTTAGCTGTGTTGTCGTCTCAGTCTGGTTCTGTAGTTGGAACCGCCTGATTCCCAGTGGGGAGGGCAGTTATCTCATCCTCCCTCTTCCCTACTGATTCATTACCAAACCATCCATCTCCATAAGCAACTGCTTTTCCCAAAACTCGAGACTTTGAGTCAAGAGTCAACGTTTGTCCCAAGATATACATCACATACTTCCAAGTAAGGTCATAAAGCAAAGTAACACCTTTAAAAGCTCTAATATATTTTTGGGGGGTCCTCTAAATAGTCTCCGAGATCCTCCTTGATTCTTTGTATTTCTTGATAAGAAAAAGGTTTATTAACACTCATAGACTGATTATTTCTCCTGGTGGGTGCTTCATGAAGAGGCAACAGCTTGTGTAGCTGTTCCTCAGTCTCTCTGGCTGCTCTGCACATATGATCCCAGGGATATACTGGAGAAACCTGCTTTTTTTTATCTCTTTGTCTCCTGCCCTACATCTCATCTAGCAAAGTAGGAAGAGAGGAGGGAGCTGAAAGTTTCACACCCAAATCTTGTGTCCCTTAGGACACAAGTCTGGCATATTTCACAGAGAAAAAAAAGGGCAACACATAGGCTACTTCTACCCATTTCCCTTGTTTTCTACAGAACCGGTCTAATTGTAAAACAGTATTATACTTAAGAGACCCTCCAACTGGCCACCATTTGCCATCCTCTAGTGGGTACCGCGGCCATGCAGTATCACATAGGAAGACCAGGTGTGTCTTCTTTAAGCCCTGGGGATCAAACCTATAGGATACAGTTAAAGGAGTGAGGCTGGAATAGTTAGCTACCATCTGTAAGAGACCAAAAAAAAAAAAAAACCGACCAGCACCCTCTTTCTACCGGAGGTGTCCCTCCCTGCTCTAGATGGGGGTATAGACAGACTTTACACCAAAGCTTTTCTTTCCTGGTTGGGCTTAGTCTGTCCCTTACCGATGCAGGTGACATACTCATCCCTCCCATTTCTACCACCAAAACGGGGTGGAGATGCACCAGGGGTAGACCTGATAGCATCCCTGACTGATATCCAGCTCCCCACCATTAAAACCTTGCCTGCCTCTGATGCCACCCGGGGTGCGATCAGAGTAACCTTCTGGAATGCCTCCCAGGCTAAACTGCTGGAGAAAACATTCGTCATGTTTTCTGAGTGCCTGTGCATGACCCTGAGTATATTCCGAACCACAATAAGACCGATACGAACATAAAACTGAGATATTCCTTCCAAGTGTCACCACACAAGTATAAGAGCCTCCTCTGGTCCACTAAGAGCCAGCGTTACCAAAGAAACAAACACGTTGTAGTTCCAGTCTGGGTAACCTTTAACCTCAGAGATGCTCTTGGAGATAGAGCTCCATCTAGCTTCCAAACTTTCCATGCCTAGCGAGGCTAAGCGCATCCTGACTACCAGTCCAAGCTTGGGATCTAAGTAACAGTACACAGTAACAGCATAGATCACAAGTGCCTTGAAAGTCTATGATCCTATAGATTAGGTTAGTACTTCTAATTTCCAAGGAGTTATGAAATGGTCAAAGAGACCAAAAAGTTTGACCGAGAAAGGAGAGTTCAATCCACACGCTTTGCCCATTTTTGGTCAGTCCCCTAAAGGAGACATTGGTTGCCTCTCAGCATTGGCAGGTCGGTATAAACTCTCGACAAGTTTCTGCCATAGCCCTATGAGGTTGCGTAGGACCGCAGAGCAGGGCTCCTCACTTGCTTAGCACAGGGCATTTCATTCATTCACGCAAGCACACCATGTAGATTTAGTAAAGTACAGCAGAAAACATGTTTGCTAAGAGAACAAAGAACTAGAGCTCCAAGCATCCTTACCTTGTCCTAAAGAATCCTGGACGAGCCCCCAAGATGAAAGGTTGTTGCTGAACCACGCAAAGACACCGGGATTCTTGGCTTCTGGAGGAGAATTCAATCTGGGGCTAGAGACAAGGCTTGATCACTCAGAGCTTTTGTGTAATGAAGTTTTATTGAAGTATAAAGGAGATAGAGAAAGCTGCTGACAGAGGCGTCATAAGGGGGTAGAAAGAGTACCCCCTTTCTAGTGTTAGCCATGGACTTACAGACTCTCTAATTAGTTATTACAGTGAATCAAAAGAATGTCTAGAGGTTGTGAAGACCTCACTAGACCTACTCCCATAATTTACACCTTAAGATAACAGGATTAGCCGGAAGGTTTTTTCCAGAGACTGTCCTCAAGCAGGATACATTATTGTTATATAATCCTAAAGAAGGTAGAGGGGAAAAAAGTTTGTCCTTTCTTCCTCCTTGAGAATTCCAGACCCCTCTCTCCTTGGGGACCCATAGACTTATCAACCTGCCTAAGAAATGACTCTCTCAGGGTCGCACAGAGTCGGACAAAACTGAAGTGATTTAGCAGCAGCAGCAGCAGCAAGAAGTTTTCTAATCTCCATAAATATGTTTCTTTGTCAGAACTTTATAGTTCTTAGTAGAGCTTACTTTATTTCCTTTGTTAATAACCCACAGACTGAATGCCACACTTCCTGTTTGTCACCCTGTGCTTCTTTCTATGTGGGTATCTCTAAAACCAACCATGACATTCACATTTCACTCATTATACTTGGACACAAAAGTCAAAAGGAAAGGAACAATAAGTTGCCACTGTTCTAAAGTGTTGATTAGATTCAACCTAAAAACAAGAATGCTAAAACTTCTGAGTTAAAGAACAGATGCTCCATTAATTGATTCATACTAATCATATTTAATGTGTATTAAGATTGCCAGGAGAAATATCAATAACCTCAGATATGCAGATGAAACCACCCTTATGGCAGAAAGTGAAGAGGAACTAAAAAGCCTCTTGATGAAAGTGAAAGTGGAGAGTGAAAAAGTTGGCCTAAAGCTCAACATTCAGAAAACGAAGATCATGGCATCCGGTCCCATCACTTCATGGGAAATAGATGGGGAAACAGTGGAAACAGTGTCAGACTTTATTTTGGGGGGCTCCAAAATCACTGCAGATGGTGACTGCAGCCATGAAATTAAAAGACGTTTACTCCTTGGAAGAAAAGTTATGACCAACCTAGATAGTATATTCAAAAGCAGGGACATTACTTTGCTGACTAAGGTCTGTCTAGTCAAGGCTATGGTTTTTCCTGTGGTCATGTATGGGTGTGAGAGTTGGACTGTGAAGAAGGCTGAGCACCGAAGAACTGATGCTTTTGAACTGTGGTGTTGGAGAAGACTCTTGAGAGTCCCTTGGACTGCAAGGAGATCCAACCTGTCCATTCTGAAGGAGATCAACCCTGGGATTTCTTTGGAAGGAATGACGCTAAAGCTGAAACTCCAGTACTTTGGCCACCTCATGCGAAGGGTTGACTCATTGGAAAAGACTTTGATGTTGGGAGGGATTGGGGGCAGGAGGAGAAGGGGATGACAGAGGATGGGATGGCTGGATGGCATCACTGACTCGATGGACGTGAATCTGAGTGAACTCCGGGAGATGGTGATGGACAGGGAGGCCTGGCGTGCTGCGATTCATGGGGTCACAAAGAGTCGGACACGACTGAGCGACTGAACTGAACTGAACTGAACCTTAACCTGTGAGTTGTTTAATGATGTATTTTAAATGTTCTTTTAACTGGTCCTATATGTAAATTAGTTAGAATCCTCCTCAAAGGCTGGAAGTGAGGACTCTCTTAGGTAGTGGGACAAATCATAGTAGGATGCAGTTAGGAGAAGGGATTCCCATTATTCACAGCAAGACAAAAATAAGGGCAACCCACAGAGGGAAACAAAACCATTGGAAAGGAATCATTATGATTTGATTGAACCAAATTTTCTTTTGTATATTTCAGTCATGTAAACCAAAATAATAAACCTTTTCAGCTTTTTTACTTTCATCAGTACTTCTGTTTTTGCAACTAAAGGAATATAATATAGTACTGAGAAATACCCACTGAGTTAATAAATGTTAAGTCACCTTGGTTAGTTCTCTTAAGTCCTCAGATCTTCACCTTTTTAAAAAATTTAATTTTAAAATAAAGGCAATTATATGCACTTTCTTTCCTCCCAAGGCTCATGCAGTTCATATGACATGAGCACCATATGAAATAAATGATTTGTAAATAAAAGATTTAGAAACTTCTATAAAAGTGCTATGTAAATGTCAAAATCATGGTATCCAAATATGCCATACTGTTGAATAAATCAATAGATGTGATCAGCATAAGTTAGGAAGTGTCAATCACTCAGTCATGTCCTACTCTGAGACCCTAACTCACTCCAGTGTTCTTGCCTGGAGAATTGTGGGGACAGGGGAGCCTGGTGGGCTGCCGTCTATGGAGTTGCAGAGTCGGACAAGACTGAATTGACTTAGCAGCAGCAGCCGATATAAGGAGACATAAGAGTTGGGCTCATAAAACCAGCTCCTGAGAGTGTCTTTCTAAAGACTAGTGCTGCCAGTTTTCTCCTGAGCACAGAGCGCCTCATCTGCTCTCCACCTCGAACTCCTTTCAGGGGGTGCTAAAGGCCAGCAGCTATAGCAACACATGATTTAACCCTTGTGAAGTAGATGGCAAGTGCCAATTTGTACTCGACAATTGTCAGAACTAAATTTGTGGTCATTTGTCATAGCTAATGGAAAGGAGAAGGAAATGGCAACCCATTCCAGTGTTCTTGCCTGGAGAATCCCAGGGACGGGGGGAGCCTGGTGGGCTGCCGTCTCTGGGGTCGCACAGAGTCGGACACGACTGAAGCGACTTAGCAGCAGCAGCAGCAGAGAATACATGAAGAAAAAGATTTGTAATCCTCATGAATATGAATACAATTGTTCTTAACACAGGATGACAGTGTTAGCATTATCTTTCTCATCCTAACTTCCTTAGGATTTAAGATCTTAAGACTTTCATGTACTTAAGTAGAGCTCTTTCCACCTGTAAAACTTAATTTTGTTCTAAAATTAAATTATTTGTGCTTTTTTTTCCCAATAAATAAGTCAGCTGAAAATTAAACACACAACATAAGAGCTGAAAATGGAGTTTTCTTCAGGGTCTCATTGAGCCTGGGAGACAGCAACAGAAGTTTTCCTCTCAGTCTGTGAAGAACACCCCTGATGGGGAGATAATCATTTAAGCTGTGCTGTGAATGTTCATCAGGCTTCCCAGGTGGCTCAGTGGTAAAGAATCCATATACCAATGCAGGAGATACAGTTTCAATCTCCAGGAGGAGAAAATGGCAACCCACTCCAGCATTCTTGCCTGGGAAATCCCAGGGACAGAGGAGCAGGTGGGCTGTAGTCCACGGGGTTGCAAAGAGTCAGACTCAACTGAGAGAGTAACACTAGAGTTCAGGGGTTACGATGAGTCAGACAGGGTTGAGCGCCTGAGTATGCATACACGTGAAAGTTGATCACATCAGCATGACAAGTCTTTTTCTGTGTGTTGTGTGTTGCTGATGCTCTAAAGATCCAGAATACTCTTATGTGCAAAGATCCGCTTTTTAGGATGAAGCCAAAAGAAAGGCTGCTATAAATCAGAAAACAAATGAGAAACCAAGAAGAGCAGGTCCCTACATGCTTCTCTAGGCTGACTGTATGTAATGAAAGGCAGATTTTTGAGAGATGCGAAAATGTTAATCAAACAAGGAGGCCATAGCTGGATGAGGCTCTAGTGCCATGGAAGCCCATGGAAGCAACCCAAAATCTAAGCTTGTAAATACCGCAGGGTTACAAAATCAAGAGGCTAAGTCAAATAATCTTTGCTTGCTTCTGCACTTTCTCTGTGTAAGCCTAGCCCCTTAGCTACTATCAACCAGGGCTCCTTAAACACTTCTGGTTTGGCATTGCCCCATTAAAATCAATTACTGCTTTAATAAACTCATTAAAATTTCAGTGTGCCTCAGTTTATCATTTAACAACATGATCCTCTGAAGTGTGTATGTGTGTGCACATGTGCAAGTTCCTGGTGATTTAGTAATAAAGACTGGGTTATTTCCGGTAAGAAATTATGTTTGCAGTTCTTGCCAAACATTTTGCATTGTAATATACAATTGATAAAAGGTTAAACATTTCCATTAAGAAAGAAAGAGGGACATCCCTGGAGGTCCAGGGGTTAAGATTCCAGACATCCAATGCAGAGGGCAGAAGCTCATTTCCCACTCTGGGAACTAAGATCCACATGCCACATGGCGTGGTCAAAAAACTAAAGGAAAGAAAGAGACCATTGAGGAGGGCAAATATCCCCATCAGCTTTTTTTTTAAATCAAGTTAACCATTGTAAAATTTGGCTGTCGTAGCCGAGTGTCTACTTGTAGTAGCGGTGGTGTTTAGTCGCTCAGTCATGTCTGATTTTTGTGACCCCGTGGTCTATAGCCTGCCAAGCTCCTCTCGCTTAACATTAATTTTCATATACATCCATGTTTAAAACCACACTACATAAAAAAATATATTAGTTAGAAATACTGCTAATTTCCATACCCACATTTTATTAAATAGTTTTATTCAACTTCTTCACATGCATTTTCAGCATCACTGTCTTAACTGTCACAAGAGCCTTTTTTTGAGCAATTTTCAATAACTTTCATTTTTACTTTCATCTCAGTGCCTCAAAATACAGCAATTTTAAAAACCTAGTTTGATGCTGTTACAAGTTACTGCAAATTTATCTAAAGCCTAGATACTTTTTCATATAATATCACAATAGTCATATTTTTGCCTTTTTGTTTTTCTTATGTGTGTTAAAAAATCTCCAAAATATAGCCATTTATTCTGTTAGTTTTTAAAGTGATTTTTTTTTAAAAAAGCTGTGTTAACAAGACTTTCAGAACTTCAAAATTTGAAGTTGTACTTCAAGATTTCAAGAGTTCATCACTAAATCTCTGTGTTTTCACTGATTTGGCTAGGTGACCTCAGTAAGTATCTAAAGCTGGAATTCATTAAGGCCAATTTTTCGCTAATGCATTGTCCTAAAAAACGTTGTTTTTCAAAATAAAGTCAGTGAGAAGGAGCTCTGAAATAGACTTCATAAGCATTCTGACATAAGATAACTCATTGTTTCTGACCTTAACATTGGGGCAGCGTGAGAGGTACAGAAGAACCAGCAAAGCTAAAGAGACTGAGCTGCAGATAAAGTGCTTAGTTTACGAGAAAGTATGACTAGATGGAAGCAGGGTACATGGCATATCCCCTCCTGAAAGCTCTAGAACCTGGAGGGTTAAGTGGAGAAAGGCGGAGAGAGACAAACTGTGGCAAAAGGAGCAGTCATCACTGGTTTGGGGTCTTCCAGTTGATTTACTTCCCCCTTTCTAACCTCAATGTGCAATTCCATCTCTCTTCATTTAGTGAGAAAGTGAAGGTCGCTCAGTCATGTCCAAACCTTTGCGACCCCATGGACTGTATGTCCATGGAATTCTCCAGGCCAGAATACTGGAATGGGTAGCCTTTCCCTTCTCCAGGGGATCTTCCCAACTCAGGGATCAAATTGGGGTCTCCTGCATTGCAGGCAGATTCTTTATCAATTGAGCCACAAAGGAAGCCCTTCATTTAACCTCACCTTTTAAAATCACCAGATTCCACCCAGAGCTTTCTTATCACCCAAGCTAATGTAAAGGTGACTCCTTATAAGGTCCCTCCCCGCCTATAGTGAGTATCTTGTAGGTGCTGACTTCTCTCTTCTTTCCCTTCTGTTCACTTATTACCTACACATTAATATAAAAGTAAATAAGGAGAAGGTGCCTGCCAACCTCTGATTTCTGATGCCTTGTGAAATTTCTCTAGTCCAAGCCCCTTACCTCCTCTCCTGCAGCTGCTTATTCTGCCTTGTTTTTTTTTTTTTTTCCTGGTAGCTATCTCTGCCAGGCCCAAGATTCATTCAGCACCATCACCAGCTAGCAGCTCACTAACTCTGCCGGTGCATCCTCGTGCACAGGCTCAGTCAGAGAGACCTGTCTTATCTTTTGGTCCAGAAGGAATTCAGAGACCAGAAATAGTGACATATGATCTATGTCATACCAAATGGGATATGTGGTTAAGACTGTCATAAAGAAATTGCCGAGGACAATTTCTCACAGCTAGTAAGGACAAAAAGAGTCACTTGTTCCTTCCAGCATTCTAACTGCAGTAACTGATTAACTGCCTTCCTTGCAATGGCCCAGTCACCTGGAGACTCAATAGGTGTGACCCTAGCTCTGCACCACAGAGGTGAGGAGCCCCAGCTCTAGATGGCAGAAAGGACAAGCAAGTCCTCATGAGACAAAGGAGAAGCAACTAAAATCAACCCTTACCCAGGGCCAGGTTAACATATACAGTAGCCTTAAGGATGAAGATAATATGATGCCTGTCCTATATGTAATTTGAAATCAAAAGGCAAAACTTTATCTGTGATAGGCTAAAAATTGTTCTCAAAGATATGCCCATGTACTAATCCTTGGAACCTTCCAGGGAACTTTAGAATCCTTGGAAAGTGAAGTGAAAGTGTTAGTTGCTCAATTGTGTCAGACTCTTTGCAATCCCATGGACTAGAGCCCTCCAGTCTCCTCTGTCCATGGGATTTCCCACACAAGAATACTGGATTGGGTTGCCATTCCCTTCTCCAGGGGATCTTCCCCACCCAGGGACTGAACCTGGGTCTCCTACACTGCAGGCAGATCCCTTACCATCTGAGCCACCAAGGAAGCCCAAGAATACTGGAGTGGGTAGCCATTCCCTTCTTGGAGGTATCTTCATGACCCAGGGGTTGAACCTGAGTCTCCTGCACTGCAGGCAGATTCTTTACCTTCTGAGCCACCTGGGGGTGGGGGGGGCGGGGGTTAGAACCTAATGAACAATGCTTTATTTGGAAAAGGGGTTTCGCAGGCATGATTAAATTAAGAATTTTGAGATGAAATTGTCCTGGGTTATCTAGGTGGGCTCCAGATACCATTATAAGCATCCTCTAAGAGGCAAAGATTAGACAAACATGGAAGATAAGGATGAGTGAAGATGAGCACAAAGACTGGGATGATGTGCCTTCAAGCCAATGAGTGCAGGCAGCCACTGGAAGCCAGAAAAGCCAAGGAACAGGGTCTACCCTTGAGCCCCTTGAGAGAGTAAAGCCCTACTGACACCCTGATTTCAGACTTCTGACTTCTAGAATAAACTTCTGTTGCTCTAAGCTACCAAGTCTGTGGTAATTTTTATAGCAGCCATAGAAAATTAATACAATAAACTATGAAATAAATAAAAACAGTCTAACAAAAATGCTGGGGTTTTTTTTTCTCCCTAGTTTGACTCCTTTTATTGATCTATTTATGCAATATTAACACTAGAATTTGATCTAAGTCAATTTCTAAACTGGGGAGAAGTTTACTGAGCAAGCTTCTATATGGACTCGTAGCATAAAGCACATTCAGATTCCAATAATATTATGTCGAAGAAAATTTCATGATATTGATGCCAACAAGACGAATATAATCAGAACTAGCTAGTATTTGAGTGAATATATAACTGAATAAATTCTACCAAAAGGTAGTGGTGAATACTTACTGATAAAATTTCAGTGCAGCTTTCTGTGCTGAGATGTACAGCATCCTTCTCGACCCTGTGCCATGCAAGGTTTTTATTAAAATTTGGATGATGATGTAACACGGTGACCAAGTAAGCAGATGACACGGAGGAGCTGCACTGTAGAGAACGAAAGGACTCTGGACAGGATGAAGTGGTAGGTTGGACTTAAAAAGATATAACTTAATATAGACATATTTACAGTCTCTAATTTCAGTTTCACTACACACAGGTACAGAAAAGGAAAAATCTACTATAAACTTCACTCATAAAATAATAATAAAAATGATATTAAATGCTACTATGTCCCAGATATTTGATGATAGATAATTGATAGATATTTCTCCCACTTTGTAGAGTAGGCTCAACACAACCTACACAATTGGCAGGTCCTAGGGCTTCCCTTGGAGAAGGCAATGGCACCCCACTCCAGCACTCTTGCCTGGAAAATCCCATGGATGGAGGAGCTTGGTAGGCTGCAGTCCATGGGGTCGCTAAGAGTCAGGCATGACTGAGTGACTTCACCTTCACTTTTTACTTTCAAGAATTGGGGAAGGAAATGGCAACCCATTCCAGTGTTCTTGCCTGGAAATCCCAGGGGTGGGGGAGCCTGGTGGGCTGCCATCTATGGGGTCGCACAGAGTTGGACACGACTGAAGCGACGCAGCAGCAGCAGCAGCAGCAGCAGCAGCAGCAGCAGAGCTTCCCTGGTGGCTCAGTGGTAAAGAATCCACCTGCAATAAAGGAGAAGCAGTTTTGATCCCTGGATCTGGAAGATCCCCTGGAGAAGGAAATAGCAACCCACTCCAGTACTCTACCCTGAGAAATCCTGTGAACAGAGGAGCTTATAGTCCTTGGGGTCGCAAAACAGTCAAACAGGACTAAGTGACTAAACAATAACAACAAGGTGCCAAATGAAAATTCAGAGCCACTTGCTTAAAAATCGAGAATTTTAAGACAGCAAGAACCGAGCATCAATCTTGCTAAGCAATGAGTCCCAGTGTGTGACTACACAGATTGTACACCATGGAGTCACCCCTAGCTAGTATTATTTAACATGGGACTCATTCATACAGGAATCTGGCTTGTTTGGTACTAAAACTCCAGCATGAAGCATAGACACTGGAACAGAAGAATCATTCAGTGGATATAAATATCTGCAGAATGGAAGAAGGGTCAAAAAGAAAGAGCAATGAATCTGTCAACACCTGATTTACTTTGGCATTTTATCCCAGAATGGTAACAGACTTTAATTGTAAGAAAAATTTCCAGGGTTTAAAGAATCTTAAGACCTAAAAAAGTTTTGTTTCCTTTAAGTTATTTTAAAAAATAAAGTCACAGGGAAATTTTAATGTATATGAATTAGTCAAAATCCTCCTATGTACTTTGGAAAATAGTCTCAAATTGAAAAATAGTATATTGAAATCAAAGGAAATAATAAAGTTTCTTCATGCCCCAAAACAGATCCCATGGTCTCTTGGAATCCCAGAAAATTAACAAAACAGAAAATCTTTGAATAACAGGACAAGATAGTCCAATTGGACAATCCATTTGTATTTCTGCATAAGTTGTTTCATTTATGTGGAAAAGCTTACAGGCTAATATTTTTAAGAATTTGTACTGTATTTGTATATACTTACAAAGCAAAATCTAATCATGGAAACATCAAACATGATAAGCTTTTTAAAAATGTGAATGAAATATTTAAATGCTTCCATAAATTCAGTTTCTAACAAGCTTGGAAATACTTGGGATGATAGCAAAGAACGCTGAAAAGACACAAACCTGAAATGATTTCATTTGCAAGACATGAAAGAAAATGCTTAATATTTAAGCAAAGGAAAATTATGTAGGCACTCTATTTTATAAATATTATCCTGTTTTATGTGATACATATGTAGCATTGATTAATGCCATATTACTTTAACTAATTTATCAGTATATATTTATCAAATATCCAGAGAAAGCTAATTAAAAATACCAGCTACAGTGCAGAAATACTTGCACAAGCTAATCGCACTTGCATTATGAAACAGTCATTTAAGATATAAAACAAAGATCAGCAGATTTTGCTTAGACAATCAGACAAATAATTGCATGTGGGAAAAATCTTAAATATTGATATTGAGTTAATGATGCAATTTATGACATTGCAAGGTCATACTTCAGTTTAGTCACTCAGTCGTGTCTGACTCTTTGCAATGCCATGGACTGCAGCACATCAGGCTTCCCTGTCCATCACCAACACCCTGAGCTTGCTCAAACTCATGTCCATCAAGTCAGTGATGCCATCCAACCATCTCATCTTCTGTCAATCCCTTCTCTTCCTGCCCTCAATCTTTCCCAGCATCAGGGCCTTTTTCAAGGAGTCAGTTCTTTCCATCAGGTGGCCAGAGTATTGTAGTTTTAGCTTCAGCATCAGTCCTTCCAATGAATATGCAGGACTGATTTCCTTTAGGATGGACTAGTTTGATCTCCTTGCAGTCCAAGGGGCTATCAAGAATCTCCAATACCACAGTTCAAAAGCATGAATTCTTCAGTGCTCAGCTCTCTTTATAAAAGTTCAACTCTCACATCCATACATGACTACTAGAAAAACCGTAGGTGTGACAAGACGGATCTTTGTTGGTAAAGTAATATCTCTGCTTTTTATTATGCTGCCTAGGTTTGTCATAGATTTTCTTCCAAGGAACAAGCATCTTTTAATTTCATGGCTGCAGTCACCATCTCCAATGATTTTGGAGCCCCACCCCCACCCCCTGCAAAATAAAGTCTGTCACTGTTTCCATTGTTTCCCCATCTATTTGCCATGAATTGATGGGACCAGATACCATGATATTCGTTTTATGAATGTTTAGTTTTAAGCCAGCTTTTTCAGTCTCCTCTTTCACTTTCATCGAGATTCTTTAGTTCTTCTTCGCTTTCTGCCATAGGGTGGTGTCACCTGCATATGTGAAGTTATTGATATTTCTCCTGGCAATCTTGATTCCAGCTTGTGCTCCATCCAGTCTGGCATTTTGCATGATGTACTCTGCATATAAGTTAAATAAGCAGGATGAAAACATACAGCCTTGACATACTAAAGTATGTCATGCTTAAAGTAATATAAAATAACATTAAGTTATTCAGCAATAACTACTGTATTTAATGTAGAATCCTCCACATATAAGTGAGGAAGATTTTATATGCATATACATGGCACAATATATATATGTAGATGGCACAAAGGGATCCCACAAGCAATAAACTAGACAAACACTGTGTAATATACTGGGGCTTCCCAGGTGGCACTAGTGGTAAAGAACCTGTAATTCATAGTCACTAGCATATTAGAAGTTTTAAAGTCATCCAACCATAAAGATATTTATCTTTTATTTTTAACCATTTGACTCTTACATTTACCATTATGTCCAAAACATACTTGAACTCAGCACTCATTTTTAGGTAGAAAGGAAGTGTGGTTTGTTTACTTGTTTTGCTTTTTCATGTAAAATTACAAGTATTTTGGGATGGTGGTACTTTCTGGAGTTTACTTTGAGAATTGCAGCTCTGTACCAATCAAATATGAGCACGTAGGAAGACTTCTGACATTTAGTATTCAGGTGTGTTCATAATTTATTTTACAGTTAAATTGCATAGATTTTTGGCAAAGGCAATTTTTATGCAAATATACTGCCCAGATTCAGACAGTATATTTTTTGCCCCTTTGCTCTTGGTCATATCACTGACTTAACGGACATGAGTTTGAGAAAGCTCCAGAAGATGGTGAAGGACAGGGAAGCCTGGCATGCTGCAGTCCAAGGGGTGGCAAAGAGTTGGACATAACAGAGACTGAACAACAATAACAATATCACATTTTAAGATTTGAGTGAGGTGCAGAGCATTGGCTGTCTGTTGCGTGATACAGATTATCAATATGAATAGTGGGGAGTTGAAGGACTGCAAAGTGATTTAGGGCATGATGGCTATTGTGCCACTTACTGGTCCATTATCTTTCAGCTCTAAACCCACTCTTCCATACTCTACTTTGTAAAGCCAAGGTTGGGACTTCACATATTTATTTTTCTCTTTAGAAATAAAAGAGCTGCAGGGTGGATGGGGAGAGGAGAGGGAGGCTCAAGATGGAGAGGATATATGTATAATGACAGCTGATTTGCATTGTTGCACAGCAGAAACCAACACGACATTGTAAAGCAATTTCCCCCAATTACAAAATAAATTTTTAAAAAAAGAAAGAAAAGATCTGGAAATTTATTTGGCTGGATCCTTGTAGGTTCAGCTAATAGTGGGTACTGGACAGCGACTGGGAAGCAGGTGGGAGCGCAGAAGGATGGGACTCAGACCTGTCCTCTTGCTCTCATGTCACCCTAGCACTGACACTTCGTCTGGCAGTCACAGTTGATCCGTCAGCAGTCATCCCCAGTTTCTAAGTAATCTCTGCGTGCCCAGAATTGATTTTATTGTGCAGTCTAATCTTTTAAAAGTAGTTGATGGCCTAGCACAGTATTTAGAGCACAGGCTCTGAGGCTGATTGTGGATATAAATTCCAGCTCCCTCTCCAATTATATAATCTTGGCCAAGTTCAAGTTATATATTGAGGAGGGCATGGCAACCCACTCCAGTATTCTTGCCTGGAGAATCGCTTGGACAGAGGAGCCTGGCGGGCCACAGTCCATAGTGTCACACAGAGTTGGACACAGCTGAAGCCGCTAATTACGTGGGCAAGTTATTTAACATGCTAGAGCCTTGTTTCCAAGAGGATAATCAGCATAGATGCCCCTGTTGGGTTGCTATAAAGAGTTAATGAGTTACATATGCATCAATTCATCTAACAGCACTGAGCATAACCTCTACAGAAGTGTTAGCCATTATCAGAGTGCAAAGCAAGACTTGTTCTGCTTCTTCTAAAAGTAACCTGGAGATGGTGGGTTCCGAGATTTTAATAGAAGACAAACAGTTTGAAGGAAACGCTGCAAAGCCCCCAAAAGAAGTGGTGCAACATAAAAGAAGTGGTAAACATTGGCGAGGACCCAGTTTAAGTCAGAGACAGTAAATGTGCATTGCAGCTGTCTTCAAGATTTCTCCCTTCTGCCTGGTTACTGACCAGAAGGCAAGTACTTGGATGTATCCAACCGGAAGCTGTGACAGAAGAATCATGAGGTGATGGAACTAAGAAACCCTGAGGCTGAAGCGAGGGACCACGGAATGTAAGCTAGATGTGTTAAGAAGGGAGGGGAACTCCCTGCAGGCAAGAGTAGAGCGATGAGGTCTGGAAAAGATGGAAAACCGGTGGGTGTTACGCGGCTGTCAGAGCAAAGGAACCGGAAGGCTAGCCCATCTCGGGTGGGCTGCAGACTTCAGCTTCCTTGCACTGCGATTGGAAGACCGCTAAGGGGAAGGGCGGGCCCCCAGCGGGTAGGATAAAGAGAATTGTGATGGAACAGGGCGGGGCTCGCGGGGGCCCACCGGGCGCGCCGCTCTGAGGACGGGGAGGGGCCGGCGGTGGGCGCCGCGGCGCTGCAAGGCTCTGCAGCATGTGCCTGTGCTGTAGGGAGGACGAGTCTGTCCAAGTCAACCCCGTGAGTCCTCCCAGGCCCTCAGCGCCGCCTCTGCAGCCCCGGGCCCTGCGCCTGCCCGCTTCTCGGAGGCTGCCTTGGCCCCTCGCGCTGCTTGCCCTTGCAAGACGACTGGTGGTTTGGGGTTGGGAAATCCAGCGGGGAGTTGGGAGGGGTGGTAGTGGGAGGAGGCCGACTGGATCCTGGGCTACAGGACCTACAGGGAGGTGGAAAAGCCCCGCCTCCTGCCTGCCAGGGCCAAGCACGTGCTGTCTTCTGTTGGTTGAATGACTTACTGACCCAGCGTGGCAATGTTCAGTACCAACTGAAACATGCTTGTTTGGTTTTTCTTGTACACTCTCTCCTTCCAGAATAAATCTCAGTAGTCCTGGTAGTGTGGTTCATAGATTTTTTTTTTTCTTTTTCTCATAATACAATCTCATCTTCCACCCCAGTGTTCACTTTGCTATTCTTATTCTGATCCTGCCTCTTGCAGTTGAGATAGTAGGCATCTATTACATAAACACAAAATTGTAGCACAGGCTTCCTATTATAATAACTGAATTTTCCGTTTGTTCATGCCCTTTTTTAAAATTTTTTAATATTACATGTTACGTAGGAAAGCTCGAGCTGGCGGCATCCTGCAGAAGTCACTCAAAGGCAGGTAATGTTTAAACAAATATTCCCGATTATTTCAAAAGTGTGACTTTTATCGCGTTCCTTTATGTGCGCTGATCCCTAACAGGACAGAAATTTTACTAGCTAGACCCTTCTGTGTTATCTTTGTTGAGACTCTGGGATCTTGTGACTAGTATCAGAATGAGTCTTAACTATGATAACCTAAATGGTTTATTTTTCTCCTCTTTTTAATGTAACATTTTGTATGTGGACAGGATATATATTTATACAGCATATGAAATTATAAAATATACCTCTAATTTAAGAAAACATATGGGTATCCTTGAACTCGTCTAGAGGCTACTTCTGTGCTCAACCTGAGCCCTGCATCTCTCCCAGAGGTAACCACTACCTTGAATTTTATTTTTATCAATCGAATCTTTTCCTTTAATGCTCCTAAAAGTATATTGTCTTCTTGGTTTTGAACTTCATAAGCATAGGATCACACAAAATTCATTGTATGATTTATCCTTCCTTCTTAACATTGTTTTCATAGATTGTCCATAGTGTGGTATATAGTTCTAATTCCTTTGTTTTCACTGCTATTAATATTTCATTGTGGCACATATCACAGTTCATTAATCCTTTCTCCTGTTGATGGACATTGGGTTGTTTCCAAAATTTCCTATGATGACCAGTGCTACTGTGAGCTTTAGAGTACACACCTTTTTTCTTTCCCCATAATCAAGGGTTTCACTTGATTATTTGGTCAAGAATAAAAGGATTGGACCCTACCATTGTTATGAAAAATAATGCCATATTGTTTTCAAAGTAATTGTACCAATTTCACATTGGCAGTGGAAACGTTCCTATTATTTCTGTCTTTTCCACCCTACTACTCTGTTACCTTATCTTCCAAGCATTCTAGTTTCATCTCCTAGGTCTCTGCTACTTATATATGCCAGCCATGCAATGGGGACATAAAACTCTGTGTGACATTCATCATTTAAGAGAACTAAAGAATGTGCATGTATTTTGTATTCTTACTTCTATAAGGAAAAGCTCTTTGGGATTTTAAAATGAACATTACCTTTAAAATAAAAGTAAACACATATATCCGAGTCTTAGATCTGTCTCAGTTCAGTTCAGTTCAGTCTCTCAGTCGTGTCTGACTATTTGCAACCCCATGGACTGCAGCAAGCCAGGCTTCGCCGTCCATCACCAATGCCCGTAGCTTATTCAAACTCATGACCATCAAGTCAGTGATGCCATCCAACCATCTCATCCTCTGTCAGCCCCTTCTTCTCTGCCTTCAGTCTTTTCCAGCATCGGAATCTTTTCTAGTGAGTCAGTTCTTAGCATCAGGTGGCCAAAGTATTGGAGTTTCAGCTTCAGCATCAGTCCTTCCAATGAATATTCAGGACTGATTTCCTTTAGGATTAACTGGCTTGATCTCCTTGCAGTCCAAAGAACTCTCAAGAGTCTTCCCCCACACCACAGTTCAAAAGCATCAATTCTTTAGCGCTCAGCTTTCTTTACAGTTCTTTATAGTCTCACATGCATACATGACTCCTGGAAAAAAACATAGCTTTGACTAGATGGACTTTTGTTGGCAAAGTAATGTCTCTGCTTTTTAATATGCTCTCTAGGTTGATCATAGCTTTCCTTCCAAGAAGCAAGCGTCTTTTAATTTCATGGCTGCAGTCACCATTTGCATTGATTTTGGAGCCCCAAAAGTAAAGTATTACATTGTTTCCATTGTTTCCCCATCTAATTGCCATGAACTGATTGGACCAGATGCCATGATCTTAGTTTTCTGAATGTTGAGTTTTATGCCAACTTTTTCACTCTACTCTTTCACTTTCATCAAGAGGCTCTAGTTCTTTGCTTTCTGCCATAAGGGTGGTGTCATCTGCATATCTGAGGTTAGAAATATTTCTCCCAGCAATCTTGATTCCAGCTTGTGCTTCATCCAGCCCAGCTCTTCTCATGATGTACTCTGTATATAAGTTAAATAAGCAGGGTGACAGTATGCGACCTTGACGTACTTCTTTCCCAATTTGGAACCAGTCTGTTGTTCCATGTCCAGTTTTAACTGTTGCTTCTTGACCTGCATACAGATCTCTTTGGAGGCAGGTCAGGTAGTCTGATATTCCCATCTCTTTCAGAGTTTTCTACAGTTTGTTGCGATCCACCAGTCAAAGGCTTTGGTGTAGTCAATAAAGCAGAAGATGTTTTTCTGGAACTCTCTTGCTTTTTCAATGATCTAGTGGATGTTGGCAATTTGATCTCTGGTTCCTCTGCCTTTTCTAAAACCAGCTTGAACATCTGGAAGTTCATGATTCACGTATTGCTGAAGCCTGGCTTGGAGAATTTTGAGCATTACTTTACAAAGGCATGAGATGAGTGCAATTGTGTGGTAGTTTGAATTCTTTGGCATTGCCTTTTTAGGGATTGGAATGAAAACTGACCTTTTCCAGTCCTGTGACCACTGCTGAGTTTTCCAAATTTGCTGGCATATTGAGTACAGATCTTTCACAGCATCATCTTTTAGGATTTGAAATAGCTCAACTGGAGTTCCATCACCCCCACTAGCTTTTTTTGTAGTGATGCTTCCAAAGGCCCACCTTGACATTGCATTCCAGCATGTCTGGCTCTAGGTGAGTGATGACACCATTGTGGTTATCTGGGTCATGAAGATTTTTTTTTTTTTTAATAGTTCTTCTGTGTATACTTGCCACCTCTTCTTAATATCTTCTGCTTCTGTTAGGTTCATATCATTTCTGTCCTTTATTGTGCCTATCTTTGCATTAAATGTTCCCTTGGTATCTCTAATTTTCTTGAAGAGATCTCTAGTCTTTCCCATTCTATTGTTTTCCTCTATTTCTTTGCATTGATCACTGAAGAAGGCCTTCTTATCTCTCCTTACTATTCTTTGGAACTCTGCATTCAAATGGGTATATCTTTCCTTCTGTCTAATAGTGCCCAGTTAGTGAAGTGGAAATCAAAATAGTTTCATTTGAAAACTCTACTGAAGCTCCAAAGTGTTTTCTTCATCTATAAACCCACATTTGCAAAAATTTTTCCCCTATTTCTGTGTAGCTGTGTAAGCCATATCCACTGATATTGTTTATCTTTTTTTGTGGATACAAACCAAAAATGTTGGCATGCTGTGTTGTTGATACTGTAAAAGTTTTCTTTCCTTTTAATTTTTTCCTAAAGTCCACAGCTAAACGTATTGAGCATATGAGAAACCTTTGGAAACAGAAGAGGAAATTTAATAAACGGTTTGCAAGGCCTGCGCCTGTTCCAGAACCAGGACTCCTAGTAAGTGCTCCACTGAAATTAATAGATCCTTAAATGCAAAACACATCATCATGTTTTTCATTTATATAACATTCTAAATTCTGTTTTTCCCCTTTCCTTTGAGAAATCAGTAACTATAGTATGGGAAGTTACCTTAAAACTCCTCTAATCAAATTCTCATCTGTTATTTAAGTCTTCTTTGTAGTTGTCTTTTGAATGTGGTCTAATGGAAAGAGTGTGATATTTGAAACCTTGATGTTCTGAATTCTTTGCATGTGTTATTAACTGCACAAAGTTATCCACTTAAATCTTCTCGATTATATTATGTGCAGAATAAGTCACAAAATCTCCTGCCAAATAGTTTTTCAATCTAGGCTTGAGCATTTGTAACATCAGAAAACTCTACACCAACCACAGCTTATTCTATCTTTTTGCATACCTTTGATATATATTTGAAAGTTCTTCCAGGGACTTATCTGATGGTCCAGTGGTTAAGACACAGCCTTCCAACACAGGGGCTGCAGGTTCAATCCCTGGTCAAGGAGCTGAGATCCCACATGCCTCATGGCCAAAAAACCAGAACATAAACAGTAGAAGCAATATTGTAACAAGTTCTAGAAAGACTTTTAAAATGGTCCACATTTTTAAAAATCTTTTAAAAACTGAAAGTTTTTTCATGTAACACTTTATATTGCCTCCATGAGCTTTTTACATGTAGTACCGATTGTATGCCTAATAACCCGTCATAAATCCAATGACTTTCCTTGCACTGGAAAGTCCTTTAGATATTTGAAGAAAACTATTGCCTCGCATCTTAGGCAGATTTTTTAGGGTGAAAACCCCAAATTTCTTCATCCATTCCTCTTTTGCCTTAGAAGTGAGCCCTGACCTTATTTAGGCAATCTCTGGGATCAGATTTCATCGTAGAAATATTTGAGATAGGTTATATTTCTGATCATTAAGATTTTTTTTTCTGTTGGCTTTCTTTTTCAAGGAAAATAAACCTCACTAATGAATAGCATTGTTAGGTAGAAATTTGTAACTTCAGCTCCTTCTAAAAGAAACTCAGCTGTCATGGTTTAAACAAATAGTACTTTTTCCTCCAAAGGAGAACTCCTGATCTAGGCAGCCTAGGATTGATATGGTGATTTATAAAACCACCAAAGAAGTTTCAGGCTCCTTCCATCTTTTTGATCGTTCACATTTTCACATGACTTTTACTCTCATGGTCGCAAAAAGGCTTCTACAATAGGTAAAGAGTGCATCCACATTCCAAAAGAAGAGGATACAGGACAAAGGGAAAAAGTATACACCTGTTGAATCAGTTCTTGTTGATCAAGAGAGTAACCTCTGTGTGTGTGTATATATATATATTCTTGGTTGAGGTGATGGCTTTGTGGGTGTATGTGTGTCAAAACATTTTAAAGTATACACTTCAAATAAATATGTGTGGTTTATTGCATGTCAACTATACTTCAAAAAAGCTGATAGACACCCCACACATACAAACATACACAAACACACACACGTCTTTTATTCACCATTACACTATCATACAGGAGATTTTCACTGCCCTAAAAATCTCCTGTGCACTATACATTCATCCTTTCCCTCTTCCCTCACCCATCTCAAGCCCCTGGCAATCACTGATCTTTTTGCTATCTCTATAGTCACCTTTTTCCAGAATGTCATATGGTTGGAATCATATAGTATGTAATCTTTCATACTGGTTTCTTTTACTTAGTAATAGACACTTAAGTTTCCTTCATATCTTTTCATGATTTGATAATTCATTTCTTTTTACCCATTGCATGGATCCACTCACCTACTGAAAAACATAGTGGTCACTTGCAGTTTTAGCAATCATCAAAAAAATTGCTCTAAACATTCATGGGAAATTTTTTTTTTACACATAGCTTTCAATTCATTTGGGAAAATACCTAGAAACACAGTTGCTGGATCATATGGTAAAACTGTGTTTAACTTTGAGAAAAAAAAAAAAAAAACCTGGCAAAACTGTCTTCCAAAGTAGCTGTATTATTTTGCACTCCCATTAGCAATGAATGACAGTTGTCTGTTGCTCCTTACCATTGCCAACATTTGATGTTATCAGTGTTTGCGGATTTTAGCCATGTAGATAGTTGTATAGTGATATTTCATTATTTTAATTTGCAATTCCTTGGTGACTCAGAATCCATCTGCAATGTGGGAGACCTGGATTCAGCCCCTGAGTTGGGAAGATTCCTTGGAGGAGGGCATGGCAAACCACTCCAGTATCCTTGCCTGGAGAATCCCCATGGACAGAGGAGCCTGGTGGGCTATAGTCCATGGGGTCGAAAAGAGTCAGACATGACTCAGCAACTCAGCATATTGACAATCATTGTATATGTTTATCTACCAACTGTATAACTTCTTTGATAAGGTGTCTATTCAGATATTTTGCCCACTTTTTAATTGTTTATTTTTTATAGTTGAGTTTTGAGCCATTTGTGTATTTTGGATGCCAGCTTTTCATATGTATTTTGGAAATGTTTTCTCCCAATCTGTCCTTTGTGTTTTCATTTTTTCTAATAATATTTTCCAAAAGCCAAATTTTTAATTTTAATGAAGCTTAACTTATCAATTATTTCTTTCATGGATCATGCTTTTAGTGTATCTAAAAACTCATTGTGAAATCCAAGGTCTTAAAGCATTTCCCCTGTGTTATTTTCTAGAATTTTTATAATTTTATACTTTACATTAGGTCTATGAAACATTTTGAGTTCCTTTCAATGAAAGGTATAAACTAAGTGTCTAGACCTTTTTTTTTTTTTTGCATGTGTGTGTGGTTCTGATTTTTACAGCACCATTTCCTGATGAAGCTATCCTATCTATATTATATTTACCTTTGCTCCTTTGTCAAAGTTCTGTTGACTATTTGTATCTGTGTGGGTCTATTTCTGGGCTATCTATTCTGTTCCATTAAATAGAGTATTTATCTATTCTTTTGCCAATTCCACACTGTCTTGATTACTGTAGCTTTATAGTAATATCAGTCACATAAGTGTTAGCCTTCTAACTTTGTTCTTCTCCTTCAGTGTTATGTCAGTAATCCTTGGTCTTTTTGTTTATTCATATACGACTGAGAATCAGTTTATCAAAATCCACAAAGTAACTTGCTGTAATTTTGATTGTATTATTCTAGATCTGTAGATCGCTTTGGAAAGAACTGACATCTTAATAATATTGAGTCTTTTATAAATGAGCATTGTTTATCAGATTTATTTAGGTCATCTTTGATAAATTTTTTTCATCAGAGTTCCTGATCTTAGCTGGAAAGCATCTAGTTACTCATCATTAAATATGAGGTTAGCTGTAGGTGTTTTATAAATGTTCTTTCTTTGAGACAATCCCTCTCTATTCCTACTTTGCTGGTTTTGTGTTTGTTTGTTTTTTTTTATCATAAAGGGGTGTTGGATTTTGTCAAATGCTCATTCTGCATCTAGTGATATGATCACATAATAGAAGATCAGGGAAAAATCTCTTTGCTTCTAGAGTGGAAGGGGGAAACTACCATATTGAAATAAACTTAGGGCTCTTTGTTCTCCTAACTGGTTTATCAGAATCTAATTTACCTTTTATCAAACTCTAGTTGACCTGGGGAAATGCCCAAATCCAGACCCTTTTATATAAGGTATGGAAAATACCCAACTAAAGTTCTGATCTTCACTCAATGAAATATGAAGTCTTCCCTAAGAGGGCCTCCCTAAGACTCCCCACCAACCTGAATTTTTTAACTTCCTAGCTAATCCATACTGAGCCACAGCAACTTGTCCATTTCAGTGTTCCTTCCAGTAAGGTCCCAGCAGCATTGTTTGTCTTTTTCTTTGTCAGCAGAGCAGTTCACCCTGGGACCTCAGTTCTCTGACGGATCTAAGAAAAGTTGTTGATTTTCAGTGTGTTCAGCACTTTTCTGGTTGTGCGAATGTGAGTGACAATTTCCAGACTCTGTACATGTCAGGCTGGAAACTGCCACTTATTTTTCTTTGATCAAAACTGGCCACCCTTAGCTGCAAGACAGTCTAAAGTGCTAAAAAAAAAAAAAAACGGCTGCTATAGAGAATTGAGGTTCTATTAGTGGGAAAAAGGACTTCTCAGGTGGTTCAGTGGTAAGATTTCTGCCTGCCAATGAAGGAGACGCAGGTTCCATCCCTGCGTCGGGAAGATCCCCTGGAGAAGGAAATGGCAACCCACTCTAGTATTCTTGCCTGGGAAATCCATAGACAGAAGAGCTTGGCCTGGCTACAGTCCACAAGGTCGCAGAGTCAGACCAACTGAGCACAATTAGTGTGAAAGAAAATACCTTCATTTCCTTTTCAGGCTGATCCTCCTGAAACTCATCCTCTTCCCAGTTTTTCAAATAAATGCATATTATGAATATAAATTCAGCCCCTTAGCTTTGCTTTCCTTTGTATTTCCATAGTCATGGGAGTTTATGTATTGCCACACAGGATCCCAGGACATGCAACTTTATATAGTTACCCCACTGTCTTAAATATCTACATAGCTCCTGCTGATACATCAGCTCTTGCTGATACACCAGCTCTTGCTGATACACCTGTGTTTGTAACCCCACCCCCATGGTCATGATCTCTCTGATATGCATTAAAATATGCTTGCACAACATACCTTTGTTGTTATTCAGTCACTGAGTCGTGTCTCTTTGAGACCCCCATGGGACTGAAGTATGCCGCACTATCTCCGGAGTTTGCTCAGATTCATGTCCATTGAGTCAGTGATAACTATCTAACCATCTCATCCTCTGCCTTCCTCTTCTCCTTTGCCATCAGTCTTTCCTAACATCAGAGTCTTTTCCAAGGAGTCATCTCTTCACATCTGCACAGTTATTCCATAGCAGAGTTTAATGATGTGGGATGTGGGGGAGAAGGGAGCAATGATTCCTGAGACCACCTTGCTACAGGGTATGGCTTCTGAGCCTTTTAACTCTTGATTCATTTTCACACAATTAGTTTGGTTAACCTTTCCATCCCTTTTCCAGTGCAGATGTTTCTTGCCATTGGTTTCCTCTTTTTGTGACTTGTCCTCAATTCCAAACCATTATGGCTTTCAGTTAAAAAACTCCCTTTTCTTTCTTGAGCTGCCAGATGTGTCTTATAGAAATGTCTGCAGAATGTTCTTTATCAATTATCCTACCAGCCAGAGAGCTTCCAGAGACAACTGGTATCTCTCACAAATACAAATATAAAAAATAAAATGCATGATTCATGAAAAGCCTGAGTTCAATCTGGCATTTAGTATTCATTGTCCTTAATACAAAATTTCTGAAATTGTGTTCAGAACATCCAGTTATTTTCCTTTCGCGGTAGTAGGCCATTATGAAAGTTTCCTTTTTCCACAAAAAGAACATGAGGGGGCTCAATGTTCCAAAGTATACACTAAAATTTTGTTTGGTTTAATTTCCAAACCACTGTGGACTGATCACTTTGTACAGAATGCTGTAGCAGTGTCAAATTTTTATAAATGAACATAAATGCTTATTCTCAATTTCTCTACTGATCTTGTTGCAAAACTGTAATGAATATAATGGCTTGAAATGAATGTAAAACTAGTACCAAAACCAGACTGTATGGAATAATACTGCTTTGAACAGTGAAAGTCACTCAGTCATGTCCAACTCTTTGCAACCCCATGGACTGTCCATGGGATTCTCCAGGCCAGAACACTGGACTGGGTAGCCTTTCCCTTCTCCAGGGGATCTTCCCAACTCAGGGATCAAACCCAGGTCCCCTGCATTGTAGGTGGATTCTTTACCAGCTGAACCACAAGGGAATCCCAAGAATACTGGAGTGGGTAGCCTATCCCTTCTCCAGCAGATCTTCCTGACGCAGGAATTGAACTGGGGTCTCCTGCATTGCAGGTGCATTCTTTACCAACTGAGCATATCGTTTTTCACTTTTTCTTCTCCTTTATCTTTTGCAAATTGTTGTGTTATAAGCAGCACCCCTACTAATACCATCTTTTTTTCTTTCTACTTAAATTAATCTTTGGCCTCAGAAAAAAGTATATCAATAGTATTCGTACAACTTAAATGATTTGAGATGAAAATAAAGGCCTGAGTGCATACATATAAGTGCTTTACTTAAACATGGATTGTGCCCAGTAGAACTGAAGATGCATGAAGACACTAGAGCATCCAATTGGGAAACATTTGAAAAAAATTTTTGTCTGTTTATCTCTGTAACAAAACTCTTCTCCTAATTAAATCGTTAATTATCATCTTCATACATATTAAAATTATTCTGATGTATTAAGATTAAATTCCTGCCGATAATGATATACATAAGCTTTCCATTTTCACTTATTTGTCACTCTTATTCACTTCATTTTGGGACATTTCAAGACTTAAAACACTCAACGGGTAAACTAGTATACTTTTTCAGTCAATCACAGACTAAAACTTGGAAAGAAAAATGCTTGTTTAACATCTCTGTCACATCCATTATATTCAGAAATTCCTCTACCCTCTCTCTAAATTGCTATTTTTGGTTTCTACAGTTTTTTTCTATTTATAGCATTTGTTGCTTGACTCATAGAAAAAAATGTTTATATCATATTTATCCAGATATGATTTATTTGGGGCTTCCCAGGTGTCACTAGTGATAAAGAACCTGCCTGCCAATGCAGGAGACGTAAGAGATGCAGGTTCGATCCCTGGGTCAGGAAGATCCCCTGGAGGAGGGCATGGCAACCCACTCCAGTGTTCTTGCCTAGAGAATCCCAGGGACAGAGGAGCCTGGTGGGCTACAGTCCATGGGGTTGCAAAGAGTGGGGCATGACTGACATGACCTAGCATAGCACACATAGCATGTGACTTATTTGATAATACTTTGCTATTATCATAACTCACATCTGGCTTCTATCTGACTGTTTTAATTTAGAATATTATTTCTAATTCTTCATACAATTATTTTTTTGTAAGAAAGTCTGAAACTTTTCCAAGAGAATTTATAGTTTGTATAAATCTTTGCTTTGTACGTTTTGATTGAATTTATTTTTCTTTGTGTATTTTAATCTCTTCTAGTGGACATAAAGTTGAAGTCTGTGTGGAACAAATCATGCCAGACCACAGATTTCTAACATCAAGTGGCATTCTGTGATTTGATGTCATTCGAAAAAATAAAGACAGTGCTCCTCCAGTTCAGCAAAATAAACACAGTGCAACCATTTAACACCTAAGCTACAGGGTCTAGAATTTTATTAAATATGATATCTTACTACCACTTTCTCTGGTAATTTGAGATTGTTTCTTTTCAACAAATAATAATATGCATATGCCTTTGTAAGTGATGTATTCATGCTTATGTTTTTGCAGCTGGATTTACAACTTATTTAGAGATTTAGCATTATGCTTTAATAATAGGGGAAAATACATTTCCTCTGCTGTATATTTATAATGAATGACTTGTGTTTAAACAAGATGTTTAAAATCTTTAAACAAGTCATAGTAGAGAGTTTTGTTTTGGTTTGTTTTTTATTGAAGTATGATGTATTGCGGTGTAGTTGACTAACAATATTAGATTCAGGTGCACAATGTAGTGATTCAATATTTTTGAAGACTTATAAAATATTGGCTGTTTTCCATGCACTGTACATTATCTTATTTATTTTATACTTCATAAGTTGTACCTAGGAAAGAGTTTTAATATAACTAATGTCTGTATCATATGTTGATATTGCAAATAAGCTATAGTATAATTAAAATTTTCATTTAAGGTATTAGTAAAATTTGAATACTGAATTTTTACTTTTATGCAAGAAATAAATCATTACCGTATCTGTAAAATGCTTACTTACTTATATAAGTAATTTCTAACATGAAAAAGGAATTATCACAATTATTTTCTGATAAAAGAATAACCAACTATAGAATGAAACAAGAATATTATATTCGATGACTGATGTGTGGTTTCTTAAATAAAATTTAAAGTGAAATACAAGAAATTCTGTTTCTGGGCATAATGGAAGTACCAGAATTATGTTTCCGTAGTAAACAACTAAAAAATAAGACAAAATTCTAAAAACAATGGTTTCAGAAAATAGACAAAAGTCAAAAACAGATTGTGATCCCTAAGAGAAGAGAACCAAATGAACTCCATTTACTGCCTGAGGAGCATTCCAGAGCAGTCCTTTATGCAGGGAAGAGGATCATAGGCAGAACACAGGAGTTTTCCTGATTGAGAAAGAGAGATAAGGATTCAGGCAGTCTGGAGTAACTGGAACCAGTAGGGCAGAAATCCAGAAAGTAAGAAACTGCTGAAAGTAATTGGCAGATCTGTATTATGACTTGCATTTAGTCTGTGTTAAATGCAAAGCTGCATGTGTATAGGGTGAACTCAGCAAGGTCAGATCTGTTTACCCCTTTTGTACCATCCATGTGCGATATCTAGTGTCCAGTCAAGATTACTAGGCATGCCAAGGAGCAAAAAATTATAAAACATTAAAAAGGGGGGGAATAAAGTTACTAGAGCCACCAAAATGAAGAGAGGATGGAATCAGAAGAATCAGTTTAATCATCTATTATAAATATGTCGACTATGTTGAGCAGTTTAAAGAAAAATGTAAACACAGCAAGGAGAGGAATGGAAGACTAAAAAGATGGAACTTTTAACACTGAAAATATCTGAAATTTTAAAAATTCACTAAATTATATTAACCACAGATTAGATGTAAATAAAAGACATTGAAGGTCATGCCAGTATTCTTTCCTGGAGAATCCAATGGACAGAGGAGCCTGGCGGGCTACAGTCCTAGGGTTGCAAAGAGTCGGACACTACTGAGAGACTACGTATGAAAGACGTTGAAGTCGAAGATACAGCAGATAAAACAATAGAAACAATTCAAACTAAAGCAAAGAGAAAAAGACTGGGAAAATGATTAGCTGCTCACTGATCTGTGAGACAATATCATGAGGTCTAAGACATGAATAACTAGAGATAAGTTAGTGGGGAAGGATGGAACAACAACAAAAAAAAGCCCAAAATGTCTCCAAATTTGATGAAAACTAACCCCACAGATTCAAAAAGTGTAATGGACACCAAGCAAAATGAATTCCAAGCCTTACCAAATTATCTCATAATCAAATTGCTGAAAAACATTGAAAAAATAAAACAACAGGGACATGGAGCACATTAAATGCTGAGAAATAAGCATAAGAAAATCACAAAGATCATTATAAATCATGTAACCAAAATGACATCTTTAAAAAACTGATTTAAAACATTTTTAAAATTTTTATTTTTACTTTATTTTGCTTTACAGTACTGTATTGGTTTTGCCATACATTGACATGAATCAGCCACGGGTGTACATGAGTTCCCAATCCTGAACCCCCCCTCCCACCTTCCACCCCATATCATCTCTAAAACATTTTTAAAAATCTTGTCAACCTTATGTGTTATTTGAAGCAAAATGCAGTTGTTGTTGTTGTTGTTTTTCCCAGAAAAGGAAAGCCCCCAAAATATCTATCACTAGCAGATTTGCAGGGCAAATTCTTTAAGTAGAAGAAAAATTGTCAGATTCTTGGACCTTCACAAAATGAATAGCTCTGGAAATGATACACATGAATGAATACAAAATCATTTAAACTTCTTTTATTTTTTGAAAAATAACTGATTGTTTTAAGAAAAAATCAAGGTATTGTGGCAATAATAACATGCAGGATTAAAATGTATGACAGTAACAAAGTTCCTTCTAGGAGGAAGTTGAATTTCTTCTATACTTCTGAGTTTCATAGTCTACCTGGTCAGTTACTCTAATCATAGTCATCTTTTTAAAATGCAAATTTCAGGAAGGTAACTCTTACTGAAAGAAAAAACAAAACAGGAAAAGATAATCTGGAACTTGACTTGTCAGGACAAATATAAATCTTAAGGTTTGTAAGACACTTAAGTGTCTTTTCTATAAATATTAGTAAAAGGATTAGTCTTCTAAACAGGTGACCTCGATTTGTTCCATCCACCAGAAATACAATTTGAATCCAAACTCTTATAACTGATGGGTTTTATATTATTGTAACTTATTCATGGCTAAAATTTCAGAGTGGAAACTATGAGGTGTTTGTTTGTATCTGTGTGTTTGTATTGTAGAGGTGTGGTATTGCTAATATTAATTTGTAAAAGAGCTCTATTTAATTGGCTTAAAGGAAATTAAGCACATATAAATACTCATAAATACAAAGAAACTAATCCAAATGAACTTCTGAATCACATGATCTAGAGTTAATAAATGAAGTAGATTCTATGTTAATGAATGAAAAATTTCAGTTTGTCAGTTAATTAATACAGACATCTCTTTAGGGTCATCAACATTAAGTATGATACTTTTGTTGTATCTAGGTTTACTCAAAATCAAATAAGACTATATTATTCCTGCTACAAAATTTGTCAGCAAGAAAAATAACTTGATATGAAAGTTTTAAATAAATAAAAGGTAAATGAGATAGTTTAAGTGAACTCTTTAGGAATAATTATGTTTTGAGTATATCTGTCTAAAATCGTTTCTCCAGATTTATTTGTAACTTGAAACTGCTTAGTTAAATTCAATGATGGGAATTCGTTAAATATTCAGATCATTTCCAAATAAGAAACTGTAACATTACTGAACAAAAGCTTCATTTTACAGAGAAACTAAAAATATTCAGGATTATTAATAAATATATTTGGTGCCACACTGAGATATTTTCTTTACAGAACACCTGTTTTAGAAATTACAATTAATATTCACAAGTTTGCCTATCTACAAATTGCTAAAGTACATGTTCATAATTGCTTACTTAGTTTTTATTAGAAACTAAGGCTTTTAAGGTTAAGAATTACAATTAAAGTATCTAATTAAAACTACTAAAAATTAATAAGGAAAACGTCTTTGTATGCAAGGAAAAAGAAGGTGTAAAGAATGGAAATGCATGGGAAAAGAAAGGATTTTTGCCCTAAAGCTGTTTATTTCTAAAAGGAAAAGAAAATAAGGGACAAAATATGGATATAGAAAGTTATCTTTAGACAATGCCTTAGAAAGGCATTCTATGTGCTGGTCAGGGCTGATAAAAGAGTAGAATAAATTTAACTGAGTAAATGAATTTTAAGTTGAAAGGTAAAATGGTACAAATCCTGAATTTGGTTTTCTCTCTATTAAGGAGACAAAGTTTTTGGAAAATACTGATCTTCTTTTGAAAACTAATTGTAAAGTTTCTTTACCTTCAACCAGTAATCTGTTATGAGTTGTGACATTTGCTTCTTGAAATCTCTTATTGTCACTTTGGTTAAGTGAATAAGTATTGTTCCACAGTGACATAGGACCCTATAATATTTGATCAAATGTTTTGAAACATTTTTGATAAACTCTAATCAAAGTTCTTTTGACCTCTAGCTAACTTTGGGATGCTTCAGAGAGAACATCTGAAAAATCTGCTGAAGAGAAATCTTAAACAAATTAGGGTTACTTTGTACATGAAATTATATGTAAGCATTATCAAATGAGTCATCATAAAACTTAGTTTATGTTGTAAGGATAAATGTTATTAATATAGATATTCTGGAAATTATGGACCTCCTAAAAATCTAATATGTCTCAGTAAAATATTAACAGCCATAATTCTAGTAATCATACTGAATTTTGTAACTCACAGTAGTAACCAAGTTTCTTTGTCAACTGCATTGTAATCAGCTCTTCAATCATGTCTTTCAAATTCTTGTCATTTATAGACGGTCACTGTTTTACTCTGATGCTCTTGCTATAATAAGTACTTCATATTCAAAAGGATTCATAGAAAGGATTTTTTGACAAGTGCAGTTTTCTGATAACTTTTAGACCGTACCAATTAACTGGGTAAAAAACTTAAATAATTTTAAAGAACCACTTGGTGACTTCATAAAGCTGTTAAAACAGAAGATTAACATCAAGAACCCAGTATGCTGGCATCAAGTTTCCAATGATACGTCCATTTGGCTGTGATATTTGTTAACTCACCTTAATTCATTAAAGTAGATGCTCAGGTGATTCTTATACCTATTAAATTTGAAGAGCATACACTCTAAATATTTCTGAATATTTCAAACATTACTGCTACTCTTGGATGGAAAAATGTATCCAACGCACCAGAAAATAATGGAGGTCTCAACTAATGCTGCATTCACGCGGCTCAATTCTAAAACATAGTGATAAATTTCATGTTCTGCGCTCCCAACTGGAGTAGTACTGAGAGGCACTGACGCGTGCTGACATCAACTTGAAATCTTGGCTTTAATTTCTTGGAAGTCAGAGTCCCTTCTCACAAAAGAGATAACATAAACTATCCCGAGTCATGTCACTCATTTATACAGGGTCAGCCAACTGGGAGCTACAATGAGTTTTGCAGGCTAGAGCCGAACTTATTTCCATCCCTCTTCCGCGTGCTGCCTTCAGCAGGTGTTTGCTGAGTCCAAGGCCTGGTCCTAGCGGAGCCTCCCGAGGTATGGGTGGGGAGTTGCCTCAGAGGGGCGGGGGCGGGGCGGGGTCGGAGTGGAGCCCTGCAACAGTGGGGCGGAGCCGAGCCCAGGAGGAATGGTGGGGCGTGGGCGGAGCCGCGGGGGCGGGGCGTGGATGTGCGCGGAGTCGCAGGACGGGGAGTGTGAGTGGGCGGGGCCGCGGGGGTGGGGCGTTGCGGGAGAGGGGCGGGGCATAGCGGAGCGGCGGGGCGGAGCGACCCGGTCACCAAGCCGCCCGGCGGGGGCGGAGCGAGCGCCGCAGACCTGGGACCCGCGTTTGATCGCGCAGTTCTCACGGCCTGGTTTGGGCGGACCGCGGAGGAGTCCCCCGGCCGCGATCCCCATGGGGCTGTGTTTTCCATGTCCCACCGAGGCCGCGCCTCCCTCGCCGGACCTGGTGAGTAAGGCTGCCTGCCCGCTTCGCGCGTCAGCCCGCCGGCGCCGCGCGCACCTGTTCCCGGTGGGGCGCGCCGGGAGGCCCGAGCTGCGGCCCCGGGACGGGCCGTTGGACGCGGCGGCGCGGGCCGGAGAGCCGCCGGTGGGGAACCAGCTGGCAGAGACGGGTGGCTGCGCCCCGAGGGACCTCGACGTCCTGCCTGCGGGATTTGCGGGCTGCCTGCGCGTCCGTCTTTCTCCCTCTGAAGGCGGCTCTGGTGTCTCTACCTTTAGCCGCCGGCAAAATCGGGAATTCATAGGACGCAGGCGCACGCGGACGGTGCGCCGTGGGGACCACTCCTGGAGATGCGGTAGATGAAGTTAATATGTGAAAAGACATCCCTCTTTCTCCGTGAACTGAGGAGTTTCATCTTGTAGGAGATGTGCATTTTTATGTGTCTGTACCAGCTGTTTAAAGAAGGTGCTCAATAAAGTCTTGTATATTTCTGCGTTTTATTAGATATTGTATTAATGAATTTCTCTTTAGTATTTATGATGGACAAGGAGGCCTGGCGTGCTGCGATTCATGGGGTCGCAAAGAGTCGGACACGACTGAGCGACTGAACTGAAGTTATACTTTAAAAAGCATTTTATGTAGTACAGAATATACAATTTGTAAGGTTGCCACGTTTAGCGAATAAAAATACAACGCGCCCTGAAATTTGAATTTTCAGTTTAACAAGAAATGCATCTTAAAAATATGTCGATTTGTCCCCATGCAATATTGGGGACATACTTGTACTAGAAAGTGGTCGTTATTTATCTGGATAATTGCAGATGTATCTGAGTGGTTTGTGGTATAGTACATTTATACTTTTTGTAGCTTTCTATTTTTAACAGCCTTTTTACCTTAATAATCCTTACAGGAAATTGCTAACAGAAAACCTAAATTCCTCTCCGTTATTAATATTTGGCTAAAAATTCTTTGAAGGAAATGAGTTTTTTAGGGAAGTACATTAACTCTTCAGCTATTTGATCTTAAGTGCTAAAAACGACCTGGAGGTTGATATGAGAAAATTCACCTTGTCTTTCCTGATACTGTTGCTTTTAAATGTTCTTAATTTTCTTTATCTGGCTGTTGATAAAAAACTAATATGCCAGCAGTTGTTAAGCCCTCCCTGCCACCCCCAGAGATAACCACATGGCAGAATACTTGAATGTCACTTTATCTTTGAGGCTTTTCTTCACCACCCTAAATAAAATAGATCCTCCACTCTACCGTCAACCCATCCTTCCATTTTGACCATACTCTTCTTTACATTTCCCAGAAGCACTTCCTTCAGTCTAATAAATGTGTATTTATTTGATTATATATGACTATTTGTCTTCATTGGAATGTAAATTCCATGTGGGTGGAAATATTTCTCTGTATTAATTTCACTGCTGTATTCTCAGCACCGGGAATAGTTCCTAGGTAGGATTGTTGCTCATTAAGTATCCAAAGAATGAATAAGTGAATGAATGAGTGTTTTGTGGAAAATGAAATTATTAACACAGCTCCCAAGAGAATGCTGTTTACTGTCTTATATATTTAAATAATTTGTAACTTGTGATTAATCCAGGTAGAAAAATAATATTCATGGTGTCTCAACATGGAACAGTACATCTCAAATATCCTTCAGTCCTTCTTGTCCTACACAATGAGATTCATTTTCTTCATTCATGAACTTTTTCTGAAAATACCAGGCTGCCTCAAACTCCTTTTTAACTGGCATTGAATCAACCATGTATTTCCCTGCTTATATTGTTCAATGTCATTTGTTTTATTATTGTCCTGACTAGTTTGTTAGCACTTAAAAAGAAAAAAAGCAAATAGATTATTTCACAGGCCAATCTGTGTATGTATGTATGAGATATAAAATGTGTATATATAGATAAAGATCTCTGTCTCACCTTGTGCTTACTTGAAGGTACACTGATTGGGAAAATGAAATTCAGAAAGTGGAGTATTTTATAAATGTTATAAGTAGTGGCATTCCTAGTGGGACAGTTTAGGCCAGTACTATTTTTATAAACTATTATATTACTGGTAAGATAAAGTATAAAATATCAAGGATCATGGTTGGTTTTGTTTAAAACCATATTTCTTACACATTTTTTCTAGGAAGAAAAAAGAGCAAAGCTTGCAGAGGCTGCGGAGAGAAGACAGAAGGAGGTGAGAGTAAAATAAAATTCGACCTTAGATGATTAAATTTGTGCCTTGTTCTCTGTAAATGTCTATTACTAGTAGTATTCCTCTAATGAAAGTGATATCTGATATCTTACAAATTTAAAGATGAACATTTTTCAGAATGATTTCTGTGTTTCAGTAAATTCGTTTAATGCATTTCTGTCATTTGTGTGTGTGCTCAGCCATGTCCACTTCTCTGTGACCCCATGGACTGTAGCCAGCAAGTCTCCTCTGTCCATGAGATTGTCTCCGCAAGAGTCCTAGAGTGGGTTGCCATGCCCTCCTCCAGGGATTTGTTAATGTATGACAGTTGCCACACACGTGTCTTCAGTTATGTGAGATGCCCCTTTAAAAACATTGTTCCTTGAGATGAAATGGCACTGACAGTTGTGAAGTAATTTTAGGGGTGAAATGTGTATGGTTGCAAAATACCCAATGAAGAAATTGTAGTATGTTTTATGTAAAACTGTTTTAGAAATAGTCTAATTCTTTGTTGCCAAAAAAAGAGACCAGCCCCCTCCCCTGCCCCCATATCGAAAGAAAAACCTGAATGGCAAAACGCAAAAGACACCTTCTGGACACAGAAAACTAATCTTTGTTGTTTTTCTACAATTTTGTTGTTTATCAACAATTTTCCTGAAGGCTGCATCTCGGGGTATTCTGAATGTTCAGTCTGTGGAAGAAAAGAGAAAGAAAAAGGAAAAAATAGAAAAAGAAATGGCTACATCTGGACCCCCACCAGAAGGTGGACTTAGAGTAAGTATTAAAATTTATTGAAGATTTGATTTACCTGGAATTTTTGAAAACTCAAGTAGCAATCCATTCAGTAATTTCCTCCAGAAAATAATTATCAGAGAAATGTGAATTTAAAAGCATGAACAATATAGACTGGAAGAAGTGTCAGTTTATTTGAACATTTCAACATTCATTGGAATAGATTTGTTTTATTTTTCCCAAAATGCAAGTAGATTTTTCTTGTTTATTTTAACCCCATATCTTAACTTCATACTTACGTGTGTGTATGTATGTGTGTGCTTTGTCATGGCCAGCTCTCTGCAACCCCACAGACTGTAGCCCACCAGGCTCCTCTGTCAATGGAATATTCCAGGCAAGAACACGGAGTGGGTTGCCATTTCCTTCTCTAGGGGATCTTCCCAACCCGGGGACTGAACTTGAGTCTCCTGCCTTGGCAGGTGGGTTCTTTACCACTGGCGCCACCTGGAAAGCCCCCTATACTTACATAATTAATGACAATCTTAACTGTATAGAAAACTTAAGCAATATGGAAGGGTACAAAGAAGAAAGTAAAAATCACCCAAATTTGGTATCATTTTGACATCATTTCTAATCTCATTTTCTATGTCAGTTTTATAAAATTGGATTGTACTATAACCTGCTTCAAGCTCTCTTAGTTTTTTTCACTAAATACAAGTTTCTGAATGACTTGAAGTCACATATAATATTATAAAAAAGGACTTTTTTTTAATACTCAGAAGGTACTTATTTTACATGTTCTAACCTAACAAAGGGCTTCCCTGATAGCGTGGTTGGGAAAGAATCCACCTGCAATGCAGGAGACCGCAATTCGATTCCTGGGTTGGGAAGATCCCCTGGAGAAGGGATAGGGTACCCACTCTGGTATTTTTGGGCTTCCCTTGGGGCTTCCCTGGTGGCGCAGAGGTTAAAGCGTCTGCCTGCAATGCAGGAGACCTGGGTTTGATCCCTGGGTCGGGAAGATCCCCTGGAGAAGGAAATGGCAACCCACTCCAGTATTCTTGCCTGGAGAATCCCATGGACGGAGGAGCAAAGAGTCGGACACGACCGAGCGACTTCACTTTGACTTTGTGGCTCAGCTGGTAAAGAATCCCCCTGCAATGTGGGAGACCTGGGTTCAGTCCCTAGGTTGGGAAGATCCCCTGAAGAAGGGAAAGGTTTCCCACTCCAGTATTCTAGCCTGGAGAATTCCATAGGCTGTATTGTCCATGGGGTTGCAAAGAGTTGGACACGACTGAGCGACTTTCACTTTCACCCTAACATTTTATATCAGCTTTTGAACTCTTAAGAGACAAAGGGGCTTCTGTAATTAAAGCTGAAGTTTCCATGCCATGAACCCTATAGATTAAAAATAAGTTAGGTCTTTCTTCTGGTCCCTTCAGAAGTGCCCAAAATGAGAGACATTATCAGTGTTAAATTCAGTACCTTTTTTTCTTTGACCACCTGCATTGCTCATCAAGAGCATACAGTGAAGTTCAACATTTTTGGTGGCTCAGGGCTTCCCTGGTGGCTCAGCTGTTAAAGAATCTGCCTGCAATGTGGGAGACTTGGGAGGATCCCTTGGAGAAGGGAAAGGCTACCCACTCCACTATTCTGGCCTGTAGAATTCCATGGAAGGTATAGTTGGTGGGGTCGTAGAGAGTTGGACAGTGCTGAGCAACTTCCGGGGATAACAGAAGGGAAAATACAAGATAGACAGTAGCTTTAATCCTCAAACCCTTTGGCCTGAGGTCATTTATGGGCTGCTCTCAGGCCTTGAGTGTCCTGTCATATAGCTAGATTCTTCCTAACCTGACTCCATAGTATGAGGGAAACAGGACCCTCTCTGTCTTCACATGCTCCACATATTCATCTGCTGACTAACTCCCTGTTACAAGGACAGTTGGCATTGGCAATGCTTGCTGTATTCTGGAAAGGCAGCCTTATTTTACAAAGTCAGTGTGATGATGGCGTCAGGACACAAACTAGCATCCGTTCAGGATATACCAGCAGAGGAGTTCTGGCAGATGCCATTGGTTCATGGGAAACTTTCACAAAAGGCTGGCTCTTGGATCTGACCTTGTACCAATCAGGATCTCTGAGAGTGGGGCTTGGCCGTCAAGACTTTTCAGCTCCCCAAGGAGTCTGATGTCAAACCAGATTGAGAATCACTGCTCTAGTGTTTGTAATACTACTCCTAAGGGATATTTTGTTGAAAATAGAGTACCATGGTAAAAACTGGTTAAAAATAATGAAGTGAAACTCACTCAGTCATGTCCGACTCTTTGCGACTCTTTACAGACTTTTTGGACAGTATAGTCCATGGACTTTACAGCCTTTCCCTTCTCCAGGGGATCTTCCCAACCCAGGGATTGAACCCAGGTCTCCTGCATTTCAGGCAGATTCTTTACCAGCTGAGCCACGAGGGAAGCCCCAAAACACTGAATATTATGTTATATATTGAATACCTTCCTTGGAAATTAAAAAAAGCACAATATTTAAATCCGTAAGACGTCCTAAAATAAAGGAAAATAAGTTCACTTGAATTCATGCTTAATTTTTAAACTTTATTTAAATAAACATTTTTTAAAACTATGTCACACCTGATGTTTCTTAACATACTTGGAACACTAGAGACTGGTAAATATGTCTGGTGTTACCCCAATGGCTTTTTCAGAACTTACTATTGCAAAATTTAATAAACTGGATTAAGCAGAATACCACGTGGAATAGTTTCTCAAGTTGAGACAAAGACTTTGTGTGCGTTAGTCGCTCAGTTGTGTCCGACTTTGCAACCCCATGGACTCTGTCCATAGGATTCTCAAGGCAAGAATACTGGAGTACAGGTTGCCATTTCCTTCTCCAGACAAAGACTTTGCCAGACTGTTATTTAATAATTTCTACCACTTCTTTCACTCGCCTGCCTCAAGAATTCCAATTCCTTTATTTTTACTTCGTAGTTTCATTGTTTTTATTTTGTCTTGTGATTTTTTGTTTGACTGATTATCAGGTATTTGGGACCTAACTACCCCTCGTTAACCTGTCCAGATATTTTCTTTCTTTCTCTGTGTACACCATCATGTATTTTATTTCAGACTCGACTATAAAGTTTTAGTAGTCACTGGTCCTCACAAAGATCACTTTACATTTGTATAGCCCAGATTCCTCTTTTATCTGTTTGTTCACTTTTTAAACAAAATTTACTTTCCTCTATATTTTTATCTTTTCTAGTGGACGGTTTCATAAAGCACAGCATGAATGGAAGAGTCTACTGCCAGTAACTAATACCTACAATCAAGTGGACATCCTCAGTTTAATTTCTTCTCTTTGAATAAATGAAGGTTCAGACTTTGTAATTTTAGTGCTCTCAAGTGCAGTGCTTTTTCAAAATTGAATATTGAAAATGCTTTTGATTATTAGAGTTAGAAAGTGGCCAGACCTTTCATTAAATTCTTATTTTCCCTACCTTTGCTCTTCTGCAGATGGTGGGTGATTTGCCACTTTTTAGTAGTTAAAACATTGACCTAAATAGTGAATATATATTTGTATATTGCATGGAAAAATTCTGCATATGTCTCAGATATTTAAAGTTGCACTTGTATTTTCTCTCCTTTATGAAATGATCTAGCTCTTTATAATTTGCCGCTTAACCTTATATCTCATTATTTCATTATATGTGAAGACTTTTGCTTAAACTTGTGGACTTAGTGCCTTTTAAACTGATCATCAGGGAAAATCTTGAAAAATCATTTGAAGGGCTTATATGAAGGAACACTGTAAATTTTTATAACTTACTAAGAAATTAATATTTATTTCTAGAGAACATAAAACATCTCCTAATTTCTATTTCTGTAGCTTATAAAATTAACATACTCTCTTTTACATTATAATAAAGTATTTTTTTTGCTTGCTGAATTTAAAATTATATGTTAGTGATGCCATCAGAGGGCAGTGATGTACAATATACAGTATTGGATTCAACTCTATAAAGATCTTTGTAGTAAGTGAATGAGTTAAATTAAGAATGGATGGGTTATACTTAGTGCGACTGTGTTTGTCCAAATTTTATAGGTGTTTTTATTCTTTTTTATTTATTAAAGAATGCGTATAAGATTTTTAATGTGAAATTGCCAAGGCCAGTATGAATGTATGAGAGAACTATGTAAGTATTGTATTTTAAAAGGTCTACTTTACACATAAAAATATTGCAGGGTAATTCTGTGTGATGCATTGCCATAAACTTTTTAGATGTTTGTTCATTGGTAACATTTATTATAGCAATTTTGGTCTTTTGAGTTTCTTGATATATAATAAGCTAAAACAGAAGAATTACTGTATCTTTTAATTTGGTTGCTCTTTTGGACGACAAGGCCACAGTCTGAGCCCTAAATTAGAATTTTCAGGTAGTAAATGAAATAAGGATTGTAAATTAAAGAGACCAACTCACCTAATCTACAGAAAGGAAACTGAACTACTATCTCGCTCGTCCCTCCCACAAATCTTGTGTTATATGATGTATTTTACTTTTAAAGACTTCAAACTATAATATAGATCTCTTGACTCAATTGAAAAAATCGCTTTCTTCGATTATGGAATGCAATATTCTGTGACTGTCCAGGCAAGATACGTAGTTATAGACAGGTTCAGTTTTCTTCATCCTTCAGATAATAGGTGGTATGTTTTTCCAGAAAGGATAGTGAAGTCATTGGATTGTATTTTAGAAATAAAATTCTTGACTCTATGAACATGATTCATTTTTTTCAAGGCAGAAAGGAGGAAAGAACATTAATAGATGAATGGGTATGGAACCAGAGTATACCATTCCTAGAATGTGTGCGTCCTTCCTTCTGTTTTAATACAGAAAAGACAGTGTTTTATCAGTGTTACAGCTTATAGTTTGGGTTAGTGTAGACAAAAGGCTTACATCTTGGGGATAATGCCCTGTTTCTAATAGCATGCTAAATACCATGCTTATTTACTGTTGAACCAAGAATGCTGTGCTGGTGAATTGCCTTGTAGTAACAGTGGATATGCCCTTCCAGTCAGCCATGGCCTGCCTGCTTGGGTGTAATCGACTGTCCCCAAAACCACATGGGTTGCATGGTTTTTAAAGGGTGATACTCAGATGTTAGGAATAGTGTTAGGAAGGGGAAGGAAAAAGGGGAGACTAGATGCCTGATAAGAAACCAGTCAGTGACTACTTAAAAAAAATGTACACACACACACATTCTCAAGGAATCTTCCTCAAAGTTATAAATCAGTTTCTAATGAAACCTTAGCTCAGAGCCAATTTCCCATAATTGATAAATAGGAAAGCATTATAATGCTCAATATGTCACCAAACTCCCCAACCAAATTACTAAAATAAAACTAAACAGTAAAATGCTTATATGTATTGAAAACTGTCACATTAAGTGCTTAAACCACTGCTTGTTGATCATAATCATCACACTATTACTATGGCTGATAACAAAAAGGTGTGTGTCACCACACAGCCCCGGGGTTGACATGCTGCATGTTTTTTAAAACATCTGTGTGTGATATTTTTGTTTCACTGATTGTATTTGGCATGTAATTAATACTTTTCCCACACATGGATTTGTCATGAATGCCGTACTGGCTTACAGGGTACAAATATACATTTTCGTATACAAAAAAACTGGTTTTTGGCCTTTTCTGTTGAACGCATTTTTTTATTTTTACTACATCTTAAATCATTTATAGGTTGGCATGTTTCTTTTCCTATACTCTAAAAAAGAAATGCTATTATTTGTCTCCTGTTTTTTAGAGAAATACTATGATAAACTTCATAGGGAGTCTGTGTATATACATATATGAAGTGTAATCCCGACTTTGCACAGAGTGAAGCAACACACCCGCAGCTAAGAGGTGTCATGGGAAAGGTTTTTGTTCATCATTTCTTAATGCTACTGTCAGGCCATTTCTGAGCTATGGATCTATTATCCCACCTAAGCCAGGACCAACAGACTTTAAATTACAGACGAAGTGATGCTTGGCAACAGTATGGGCCCAGTATGTCTGTAATGTGAATTCCAATATTTGTTTAGTATTTCCAATAGTATTCTGCTAGCAATATGCAGTCTTGTGGCATTTGGATAAGGCGGAAAAAGAGTTCCTGTTACATGAATAACTTAGCTTTTATAGAGGATTATGACCAAAAGCAATTTAATACACCTTAAATGATATGTTATTTCTACATGGAAAGTAGCTATAGAATCTTCATAGAGTTCTATGAGAATAAAATATACTTACTATTTATAAAAGAGAGAAAAATTAGAAAAAAAGTTTTTTAAAAAAATCTTTCCTAGGCTTTTATTCTTGAACTTCACTCTGGCATGCAGAGTTTAATGGTTTCTCGGATTATTATTTTGTGATTTTGTTTTTTATTTTGAGTTAAGTAAAGATAGAAGATATATATGGCTGACACATATGTATAAACTTAGCAGCACTTTTAATAATAAAATCTAGTATTTTCTAAAAAAAGAGTAAATGTTGAAGCTATCATCTTTGGTCCTTCAAAAGAATTGGCTATGAATTTTCCTTTTCTGCTCCAACAATTCAAGTTATTTTCACTGATGAGAATTGTGCTGTGCCCTTAGAAGAAAAGGTAACTTGTTGGTTTTAGATTTAAATAATATCTGCATAAACAGATCAGTAAGAGGTAAGTAAACATGCATTCCTATCTGAGTTGATATTTAAGGTGATTCCTTGGACATCTCCAAGCAAGCATCTCAAATTCCCATGATAAGTGTATTTGCTTTAAGTCCATTGAGTTGTGGTATAGTTTTCTCTGATTTTTTCAAAAGCCACTGACACAGTCAATTTGCATTTATAGCAGACTTTGAAACTAGTGTGTTTAGTGGGGTAGCAAAATGCAAATCGTTCTATACTGTACTGTGCTAAGTCGATTCAGTTGTGTCTGACTTTGCAACCCCACGGGCTACAGACCGCCAGGCTCCTCTGTCCATGGGGATTCTCCAGGCAGGAATACTGGAGTGGGTTGCCATGCCCTCCTCCAGGGGATCTTCCAAACCCAGGGATTGAACCCAGGTCTCCAGCATTGCAGACAGATTCTTTACTGTCTGAGCCACCAGGGAAGCCCAAGAATACTGGAGTAGGTAGCCTATCTCTTCTCCAGGGGATCTTCCTGACCCAGCGAGCAAACCCGCATCTCCTACATTGCAGGCAGACTCTTTACCAGCTAGGCTACCAGGAAAGTCCAAATCATTATACAGAAAAAGTCAATTCTGTCTTTATAATACAAGTAATGAATAATCTTGAGGCTTCCCAAGTGGCGCTAGTGGTGAAGAACTCGCTGCAATACAGGAAACATAATGAGACCATGTTTGATCCCTGGGTAGGGAAGATTCCCCTGGAGGAGGGGCTGGCAACCCACTCCAGTATTCTTGCCTAGAGAATCCCATGGACAGAGGAGCCTGGCAGGCTACAATCCATAGGGTCATAGTCAGACAGGACTGAAGCAACATAGCACACAAGAACAATGAACAATCTGAATCTTAAAACATTGTAAATCATACAGGTTCATCACATAGGGTAAAAATACTTAGGAAAAAGAAAATGAAAAGATCTGAATTAGAAAACTACAAACACTGCTGAGAATTTCTTTTAATATATGAATGGTGAGAGCACTGCATGTTCATGGATTGAATGACAGTTCGGTCAAGATGGTATTCTCAAATTGATCAATAAATGAAACACCCAGCAAGCTCTTTCAGAGAAATTAATGAATCAAACTAAAACTCATATGGAAAATGCAAGATTTATGATAGTCAAGACAATTTTGATAGGATCTAGTGATTTTCACTAAGAAGTCAGTGAGTAAGAGCCATCTACACTTAGTCATTTCCTTCTGAATATAGACTTATTTCTCCAGATTCTTTTCCAGTGCCATTCAGCTAGCAACTAGACCCTAGTGTCAGTTGGGACTGTGTTCTTAGTCCCACTTAAAAAGACCATTGTAGATGTGTAGACAAAATAATGCCAGAAGATGGGACTGTGTTACATAACACAGCAAAAGGTAGTTTGTAGACGTGATTCAGTTAACAACCTTAAATGGGGAGATTATATTGAACTATTCAGGTGGACCCAATCTAACCATGTCTGTGTGCTCAGTGGTGTCCAACTCTCTGTGACCCCGTGGACTGTAGCCCACCAGGCTCCTGTGTCTGTGGCGTTCTCCAGGCAAGAATACTGGAGTGGGTAGCTGTTCCCTTCAGGGGGTCTTCCCGATCCAGGGATCAAACCCAGGTCTCCTGCATTGCAAGCAGATTCTTTACAGTCTATTGTTTTAAAAAGGTTGTGTCTGCTTTGATTAAATCATTCATGTGACAGATATTTCTTCCCTGGCTTTCTGAAGCAAGAAAGGTGGATTCTGTTGTTGCTGAACAAAGAAGAAATGACAAATTAACTCTGCCTATTCAGGGCAGCTCTCAAAGGACTGTTTATAAAATCTAGACTTTCTGCTAAGAGAGCAAACACGACCACCACTCAGCTGTCCAAAGTGAAGAAGTACTAGGTAACCGTAATTAAATGCTTCCTATAATTCCCAGGGGAAGTTGCTATTTGCAGATGATCTTTATTTCAGAATGAAGCATTGATAATAGAGACGGGAAATTTTTCAACATTTATGTTTTTAATTCTTGAATCAGTGAGGACAATATCTTGCTGTTTATGGGTACAAAACAGCCCTGTCCTAGGTATACAAGGGTATACATAAGTCTGTAACATCATTAGCTACAGTAAAATTACTAGACAGCACAGCAAAGTAGGGTTAACTAAAGATACATTTTAATAAGAAAATGCTTTGAAATAACATGAAGTCAATGGACATTTGACTGTACAGTTTATTCTGTCAAAATATAAATGTATGTCAGCTTATGTGTATGAATAACAGTCAGTTTCAACACAGCCACGTGCCTAGGATTGTGTGAAACAACTCATAAGCCATTCTCTAGGGGTGTTGTGAAAACTTCCAAAAGTACCCCGGATATTTGGTAAGAGCTAAGGGATAAACTTTAAGGCAATCTTCCAAGTGAATGTAAACTTTTCTAAAGTGGCCTTTCCAGTAAAGGATTACTGTCGTGAGTACTCTGTACTGTATAGTGCTGTTGGATATTTTTAGCAGCACGTCATCACACTAATTGTCACTTTTTAAAATCAGCTTTAAAATCCTGCAATTATAATTTTTTTTTGAAATGTCTGGGGTGCTTTTATTCTGTAGACTTCGGGCAGGCCCTTTCTGATTTTATTGCAAATCCTATTTTCTTCTAATAATTTTTATCTTTAGCTAGAATTGTATTGCTAAGATTGTGTTCTAAATAGTGTGTTCATATATTGAGAAATAATCATTTGCCTACAATTTGTCTAATTTAAATCTAAGTTGAAACTTTCTTTTTAAAGGTCATTTTCTACAGAAGCATTCAAAATAAATAGTGCTACTCTTTGAGCATGTTTCAGCATGATGACATTTTTCTGTCTTTTTCCAAAGTAATTTGTAGAGCATGTGAACTAAACTGACTACTGGAGATGTAGATACAGGCCATTATGAGAGTCCCCTCGTAGTGACCACCTAGTTTCACTTCATTTCCTTCTTAGCCTTATAATTGGCAGAGACCACCAGGTAATTATCTGGATTCATGTCCTTAAGGGTTGGAGATTTGCTCTGGACGGGGGATGTCTTGCCATCCACACGGGATATCAGCAGCATCCGGCAGGGGTCGTGTTTCAACAAATACCCTGCAAAAGTTTCCCATCCTCCTCCCACGCGGACCATAACATGCTTGTTGTGCAGCATCTGGGGAATGAAAAGAGAGCGAATGAGTGAAATTCTGAGAATTCCTGCAGTATCTCAAATCAGCTTCCAGCTCTAGCGTTGTACTGTTTTCTGTTTTGTTTTTCAAGCCCCCATTGTTCTTCCACGTCTTGTGCCGGGTCTGAGTCAGCACAGAGTTTATGAGAGAAGCTTTGTCTTTTCCATGCAAGTGGATCATGCACGGTTCGCATCCCTGGGTTGCAGCTTTGCCCTGCAGTGGGAATCAGTAGGTACAATCCCCTGTTGGTTCAGTGAGTCTAGAGGCTCCTCGCTGACACCTGAGGCTGCATCACAGCCTCCTCATTGTCTCATTTCCTGCTTGCTGCCTCAGATAAGAGCTCCTTTCTCCCCACTTGGTTATTCCCCTCTGAACCAGGACTTTAAAGACCATGGAAATGCCTGCTGTAAAATATATAGAATATAGAATTGGAATAAAGAATACAGATATATACTTGTGTGTGTGTTAGTCACTCAGTCATGTCCAACTATTTGTGACCCCATGGACTGTAGCTCACCAGGCTGTGCTGTCCATGGGATTCTCCAGGCAAGAATTCTGGAGTGAGTTGCCATTACCTTCTCCAAGATCTATGCATATATGTGTATGTATATATATATATATATATATATATATATATATGTAAATATATATGTGCATATTTACAGATCTATATGGGTTCCTGGGTGGCTCAGTGGTACAGAATTCACCTGCCACTGGAGGGGATGTAGGAGGCATGGGTTCGATCCCTGGGTCAGGAAGATTCCCTGGAGGAGGAAATGGCTACTCACTCCAGTATTCTTGCATGGAAAATTCCATAGACAGAGGAGCCTTGTGGGCTACAGTCCATAGAGTCGCAAATAATCAGACACAATTGAGTGACTGAGCACATACGTATGCACAAATATATATACATATGACTTCTCTGGTGGCTCAGATTGTAAGGAGTCTGCCTGCACTGCTGGAGACCCGGGTTCCAGCCCTGGGTTGGGAAGATCCCCTGGAGAAGGAAACGGCAACCCACTCCAGTATTCTTGCCTGGAAAATCCCATGGACGGAGGAGCCTGGCGGGCTACAGTCCATGGCATCGGCAAGAATCGGACACAACTCTGTGACTTCATTTCATATATATATACACACATATATATTATAAATATAAATGCATACATTTCACAGTGATTTGATTATACATATATATGTACATACCTATATTATTTTTTCCAATTCTATTCCATTATAGTTTATTTTAAGATATTGAACATAGTTCTCTATGCTATATAGTCAATCCTTGTTCTCTGGTTTTGGAATATAATGTTAATGATCCCACAAATACTCAATGGAAAATGGAACTGAAGATGCACTCAGAAAAACTGAAATCTTCCCCAGTCACCTACTGTCTGAGGCTTTTGAGGAAAGATATTATGGAGTGGCCAGATAGTTATGTTTGTCTTTTTCTCATTCTTCCTAATTACCATGGAATACCTCCTCAAAACAAAAACAAAAACCTTACTTTCAGCTGCAGCTCCAGGTTAACAAGACTACAGATTGAAAAGGTGAAACATATGTGGTTATTTAACAAGTCTGAGTTGTGGAGGATTGGCACAGTGAGCCAAAGATTTGATCTTAGTAAGAATAAGAGGGCGTACCACATGTTCACCAAAGACCCTGCTGACTTGTCTCCTGCCCCAAATATTATAACAATGGCAATATAATCTTGGGAAGGGCGTATAGGTTTGGGAGGGGATTTGGGAAGCAGTTTTCCAGGTCAGGCTTCCCTGGTGGCTCAGATAGTAAAGAATCCTGCAATGCGGGAGACCTGGGTTTGATCCTGGGTTGGGAAGATCCCCTGGAGAAGGGAATGGCCTCCCACACCGGTATCCCTGTCTGGGTAATTCCATGGACAAAGGAGCCTGGCAGGCTACCGTCCATGGGGCCCCAAAGAGTCGGACACGCCTGAGTGACTTTCACTTCACTTGCTGTGCCTCCCCAGGTCCCGCCAGTGATACCGTGTCCCTGTGTAGGATGAAGATAGTGAGACCCAAATCTCTGAACATGATCTCCTGACTCCCAGTCTAGTGCTCTTCCCACAAGGGTTCCTCCTTAGAAAATCCATCAGAGCATTTGTATTTTACTGGCCTATTTTCATTTCACAAGTTTCTGGCTTTGCCTCTACTTCCTGTTTTTAAAACTTGGAGTTCCTGAGAGAAAAACAGAAAAGCCCAGTTACAAAATAGCACTTCGACCCCAGTTGTTCCAACAGAGCTGCTTTTGCTTATTGTTGAAGTCCTGGCACCTCCTATCCTTGCAAACTACCTCTAAACATCATTGGCATGAGTGCCCCTGGCAGAATGCCCAAGTTCACTTGACTATCAGCAGTCTGTTTCACCAGTAAGAAGCAGTCAGAAGGATTTTTAAACTATCAGTGAATTCTAGAGAATAGTGACCGAAATGCTTTTCAGCCTGGAGTATAAGATCTTTGGCACAAACTGCTTGCAGATTCTTTCATGAATCCATAGGACCATAGAAAGTGGATCCAACATGAGACAGAGTCATTCTGAATATGAATAACACAGGAATTAAATTTCTGCCCACCTCGTCTTCCATACTCTTCCTATAGCTAATCAGCAACCTACGTTTTGCTAAAGAAAGCCAGTGATCAAACTGGGCAAGTTTTAAGCATGCGATGAAAATAACAGAGCTATAGGTGTCTGCTGCTGCTGCTGCTAAGTCGCTTCAGCCGTGTCCAACTCTGTGCGACTCCATAGACGGCAGCCTACCAGGCTTCGCTGTTCCTGGGATTCTCCAGGCAAGAATACTGGAGTGGGTGTTTATAGCCTGATTATAGAGATTTGAATCCCATGCCTTTTCTTATAACATGGTCAGTCTCAAGAAAAGAAAAAAAAAAAAAGAATGCCCACCTGATGTCCATAAACAAATTCATTACTGTTTAACTTAAAAGCAAACAGTGATGATGTATGATATATTTCCCATGTTTGGACTCTCACAGGTGTGAGCTCAGAGCAGTGTCAATACTGTAATCATATGATATTACTTTTCATGTGCCCTTCCATACTACTTACCTTGTCTAACATAAGATATCAGTATCAGTATTACTGCCACTTTATAGTTAGTAAAACTGATGCTCTTAGAAGAACTGATACTCTTATGCAAGATCACAAACAAATCAGTGGCAACACTGGAACAAGAACCCTTTTATCTGTTATAGCATATCCACTATCCACTTACTGTGGAAAGCTTCTAGATTTGAATTTTCAATCTACTTAGTGACTTCCAAGTCACTAATTTAGCACAAGCAAGGAATTATCAATGCCAGAAATAGTTATAAGTTGCTTAAGTGGATTAAATGCTCATGTAATATGATTTATAGTTTTGCTCTAATAAACTCTAAATAAATATGGCATTTAATTTCAGAAAATTAGCCTTTAGTGGTCCTAAGAAATAAATATGTGTCAAGTACAGGTACTAGGATAAAATATATTTATAGATATGTATCTGTTGGCATAAGAAGAACTGGGCTTTGATTCTCTGTTCAGTGTGCATATTATGGCTCTTTTATTTCTGATACTTCATAATGTTGAACAGTTTTGCATTCCTCATTCCAAAAGATAACTCCTTTTGATTAACAGTGCCAATGCACGTGTGGATTGAATATTCAGTCTAGTTGTCTGTTATTGCATTTCTCTTGAGTAAAGAAAAATAGAGCTGCTACAAATATCCTGCAACACTGCATGTTGCAAAGCAGTTGTTTTTGCAAACTAGGCCTATTCTAAAATTGCTGTTTTCTACCATCAGCCTCATTCCTCACTGTGCCCTTGATTCTAACAAAGGTAAGATGATTCATTACCAACTTAGCAACATCTCTCAATGCTGAAGGGCAAAAGAATAAAACAACAAAAATCTTGTCTCCACATTTTCCCAAAGGCCTTAATAAAGTTCTATAAGCAGAGCTGGGTTATCGTAAAACATTTTAGTTTTTGATGTCTATGCGTGACATACATACCTTGCCCAGGGAAATAATCAGTAGGCCTCAAAGTTATGTTTTTGTTTTTTAAATAATTTCTTCCAGTTACAAGAAAAAGATCGCCTGTTCTTATCAAGGACATCTTGCTTTATGCCTTTGTCCTCGTAAGATGTTTAATCATGTATCATTTTCTTAGGAGGCCTCTTGCCATCTGCCAGTGAAAGGGAAACTTTTTCTTAGATGACAAAGAGTCACAGTATTACAGCACCTACGCTGTACCAGGTAATCTACAAATAAACCTTCCTGAAATAAGGAGGATAAAAGACATTGAGGTCATTGGCAATGGTCTCATTTTACAGACGTACCGACTGGCAGAGTGAGGGTCACACAGGTGGTTCCTGAGAGCCAGGCTAGAAATCACATCTCCTTTACTTCCAATCTATTCTTCCAAAAATTAATATTCTAAAAATGAATCCAATCTTTAAAGGTGGGAGAATCACTTAAAATATTGACCCAGCAGTGGTTTATAACACTCTCAGATAAGTCTTTTGATTTACTGGATTCAGTGTGCATCTTGTTAGACTATAATATGTCAACCTACAGCCCACTTTCTAGTACCACCTTTCAATCTTATTTTCCTAACACAGTCAGGTAACAAATTATCCCATAAACAACAACTTCTGTAACTCATCAAGATACTTAAAGAGAAAAAAAAAATGGGTTGAAAGGAAGTATGTTAATTCTCTTATATCAACTTACAACATAATGGAAAATTCAAACATAGAAATGATTAATCAAAAGCTTACTACAAATTTTGAATTCATGGCAGGGCATCTAGTGGTCTGGTTCTTATGCTGTATGATAACATGACTTCAGGAAAATTATTTTTCCTTTCTAATTATTGGAGCAACAGACTGGAAGCATATTATGTGTAGTTATTAAGAACTTACAGCAAGAAAAAGTATGTATATTTCTTCTTCTAGGGGACATTAATTAGTCATCAAAAACAATCACATCAACTCACTTTTTGTTGACAAGGCACAGTTGATATTTATGTATGGATCACAGAAAATCATATGTTTTACTAAATGAAAAAAAATGGCCCCATAAAACAGTCAGAAAATATTGTGGATTTATTGGTAATGTATTTGTGTTTAAGGTGACCGGGCTACATAGAGCTGTTATATTACACAAACAGAAAACAAGAAAAACGCCATCAACAAAAGGAACTAACAGAAAATGCCTTTTAGGTAAGCAGAGTTCAAAGTTAAATGCTTTCTGTCCTATGTGATAGCTTTATTGCATAAATGCCCCAGCACACATCTGCCTGTGTGTTCACCTCTGTCCTAAATCACCATTCCTGTGAAACACTTCAGGTGTCACCACCTCATGGGGGAAATACCAACACATCTCTTTCATTCTGATGTGAGTCTTGTGTCCGTGACCTTGAAGACCCGGGAAGCAGGAGTGTCTGTCTGAATGCCAATGTCCTTAGACCTGGAGGATGTGAAAGCGTTCCAGCGCAATCCCTCACCATCGCTCACACTTCCCCAATCCACCCTCCAGTCCAGGGCCACAGTGAGCTTTGTAAGAGGAAAATCTGTCCAAGCTCCTGCACTGCCAAGGACTTGTGGGTGGTTTTGCACCGTCTCCAGAGTTTCTCAGCCATGTTCAGGTCCAGTCCCCCTGAGGAATATGACTCGTTTTCATCATCGCAAAAGGCTGTGGGAACCATTCTGGGCAAGCAAGGGTGTGAGTGTACAAGCAGGCCTGAGCGAGTGTGTTTGTGTGTGTAGGGCCTGAACAGAATCTTGCATATCTAGGATGGGCAGAACTACACATAATTTGAAGAGACAATTTGTGAATGAGTCTGATACCTGCCTCCCTTACCTCTGCCCTCTCCTGCACCCATGAGAACAACTGGCCTGAGTCTCCAAGCACTTCATAGTCCTGCTATTACTTTTCTCCCCCGCCTTCTTTCTCACTGTGCCTGCATGATCCCATACTGTTGTGCAGGTTGTACACTGCACAACTCTGCAGCTGTACTGTGGCCCTATTTTTCTGTGCCCATAACCACCCTCCAAATTATTTACCCAGCAAATATTCTCAACTCCTTAGAATACCCTGAAAGGTTCATGCCTTTCTACATGTAGAGGATTGTTCCAGAATCACCAGGAGAATCAAAGTAGGTCTCTTCAGTTGACCATTCAACACATATTTGTTGAGTGTCAGACAACCCACTCCAGTGTGCTTGTCTGGAGAATCCTAGGGATGGGGGAGCCTCGTGGGCTGCCATCTATGGGGTTGCACAGAGTCAGACACGACTGAAGCGACTTAGCAGCAGCAGCAAAGTTTATTCCTTGCTAAATTTTATACCCTGAGGAGCTAGGACAGTGGAAAGTACACAAAGGGCACTCAATAAATGCTTAAGTGGATGAATGAACAATGTTAACACCTGCTAATGCTCCACCCAGGTGTTACTGCCTTTATGGAATATTTTTGCATTTTCTGACCTTTAGATTACCTTCTTTGGATCTTGAGATTTTCCTGCAAAGACCTCAAGCAAAGTACCTAGAATACTTCATTGTCTCATTTCTTGATCTTCTTTCTGACCACCCTAAAGGGTCACATCCTATTTAGCTTTGTGCTCAGTCGTGTCCAACTCTTTGTGACCCCACGGACTGTAGCTTGGCAGGCTCCTCTGTTTGTGGAATTCTCTAAGCAAGAATACTGGAGTGGGTTGCCATTTCGTTCTCCAGGGGATCTTCCTGACCCTGGGATTGAACTGGGCTCTCCTGCATTGCAGGAGGATTCTTTACAGTCTGAGCCACCAGGGAAGCCCTCAGCTTTGTATATATGGCAACTATTATCATATGTAATATGTAAAAGACATGAGTTATTCATGGAAAGATAAGAGAAAAGACAAAATGATTTGTCTTTAACAGAAAGACTCAAAAAAAAAAAAAAAAGACAGGTTGTGAATGATAATCCACATCAAATATTGCTTAGAGAATTCCTTTAAGAGAGACAGATTTGGGGTAAGAGTATGAAGCTTTAACAGGGATCATATATTTTTTTTTTTTACATATTCATTAGCCCTTTATTTTTCCCAAATTCTTAGTTGCTATTATTATTTAAACTTTTTATTTTATACTGGAATATAGAGATGGTTGGGCTTCCTAGGTAGTATTAGTGATAAAGAACCTGCCTGCCAATGCAGAAGACACAAGACATGGGTTTGAAACCTAGGTCAGGAAGATCCCTGGAGATCTGGAGAACCTACTCTAGTATTCTTGCCTGGAGAATCCCATGGGCAGAGAAGCCTCGTGGGCTACTGTCCACTGGGTTGCAAAGAGTTGGACATGACAGAAGCAACTTTAGCATGCACGCATGGAGATGGTTGGTGGCATCACTGACTCAGTGGACATGAATTTGAGGAAACTCTGGAGACAGTGAAGGACAGGGAAGCTTGGCGTGCTGCAGTCCATGGGGTCGCAAAGAGCTGGACACAACCAAATGACTGAACAACAATAAATAGATGATTAACCACATTGTGATAGTTTTGGGCAGACAGCAAAGTGACTCACCCATACATTTCCATGTATCCATTCTCCCCCAAACTTCCCTCCCATCCAGGCTGCCACATAACATTAAGGAGAGCTCCTTGCGCTATACATTAGGTCCTGGTTGGTTAACAGGGATCACATTTGAAAAGCAGATATTGTGTTGGAAGTCAATAGAGCAATGAACAGGAGAGAGAACAGAAAAGGAAAGATGGAGAGAAGAAGGAACTGTCCTGAACGAATCCAGAAGCATACGGTTCTCTTCATTACCTCCCTTCACAAGTTCTCATAACACTGGGAATGCATATTTTTAAAAATATTTTTCACTACAGTAGTAAACTGCTTGATAAAATTTTCACCCCTTCCTCTTTCTCTTTCAGTGCTTACGTGTTTGAGGTCACTCTCATTAAGCCCTTCCCTAATCAACTGACCAGAGAGGCTCCTATTCCTGCCCAGTCTGTGAACTGCTCTCCATCTGAGCCATCCTTTTTAGAGGCAACCATCTCTGATGCTGACTGAGGAGAGGAGATAATCCTCCTGAATTTAGATCAGTTTGGCTTCCTGGGACATTATATGCTTCCTAAACGTCCTTGTCAACCCTGTTCATGGTGTGTTTTTACAAGCCATCATAACTTGAGTGAAAATATTGTTTTTAGAACGCAATCATTTGCTCTCCAGAGAAACAGTGTTAAATTAATTTATGGGACAACAGACTCTGTCTTCATCTAACATTCTACTGAAATGGCATATGGTAAAAATTGGACAACTGGGAATTCAGTTCTCTGCCTAAGGCACCCTGACACCTGGAGGCGTGAAATGGCAGGTGTGCAATCCCTAGTGTGTCATGTTGAAAGGTCGACACCTCCATCTTCAAGATAAGTGATGATGTAACCTATGAATAGGGCAACAGAGGCTTTCTTAACCACAGGTGACATGTGAAGGCTCCTTTTGGTCAAAGGTTGGGGGTTCATCTCAACCTCTCTGGCTATTTGAAATTAGAAATGGTTAAATACTACCCAATCAACAAGCTTCTGGAATTATCTCTTTATTGTTTACAAAGCATTTTTCATGTTTGTCATCTCATTTTTATCTACCTAATCCTCCTTTGGTTTATTATGTTGTTTTTCTTAGATAACACTTGAGATCTGAACAACAGTCACCAGAGCAGAAGCTCTGTTTAGTCTTAGGTATGGATACCACTAACTAGCTGTACAACCCTAAGACATTATTTAATCTCTCTGTGCTTCAGTTTCTTATCTGTGAAATGATTATAATTTAAAGTGTTTTGTATAAAGATATTAATATGTGTAAGAATGTAGCCACATTGCCTGGGGCGCTATACTCAATAGTGACCTATTATTATAATTATTATCAAAAGAATAATACTGTAATAGTGATGATGATGATGATGATAAACCTCTTATGGATTTTATTTCAGTTAGTTCTTGGAGCTACCCTAAGCATCTTGCATTATTATTGATATTTACAAATGAGAAAATGATAGCTCAGAAAAGTCATGTGAATTGCTCAAAGTCACTTAGCTAGAAAGTGACAAAGTTTAGATTTGAACTTGGGTTTCTCTGACCTCAAAGGCAATACTCATTACCACTAAACCATACCCCCTAAAGGTGCTTCACCAGCAGTCATGATTGTCTGGGTTCTTACCTAGACTCTTCCCTTGGACAATACCTCTTTTCTTTTGGAATAGCTGTTGCCATTTTATAATGTCTCCATTCATGATCATATCAAGACCCAGAACAGAATAAGGAACTTAATACATGCTTGGAAGAATTTACTTAAAGTTGAACCTGACTGTTTAACCCATACAAAAATACTGAAACTTAGGTACACTGTACACTTAGGGCTCTGTTCTGGGCCCCATAGTCTGAAAGGAAACTGCAGAGCAGAAACCTCTGACAGCTTGCAAAATACTTTCACTTAAATCATTTTGTTTTGTTATCACAACTGCCCAGTGGTTTGAGAGGTTAATATTACTGTTTCCATTGCACAAATGGAGAAAGGTTCTCCCCTGGTAGCTCAGATGGTAAACAAAAAATCTCCCTGCAAGGCAAGAGACCCAGGTTTGATCCCCCGAGTCAGGAAGATCCTCTGGAGACAGGAATGGCAACCCACTCCAGTATTCTTGCCTGGAGAATTCCATGGACAGACTACGGGGTCACACAGAGTCAGACACAACTGAGAGACTGACACTTTGGCTTTCAGAGAGGTTAGGTGGGTAGCTCATGGGTACACAGCAAGAACACAGACCTTGTCTTCTGATTCCCAGTTTTGCGATATTTTTGTCTTTGGTAATAACATATACCAGGGGGAATATAATCCTCAAACCCTTATTTGAAGGGTAAACTGTTGCAGTGTCCTAAATGGTAAGAATCAATCATCCAGCATGAACAGGGCCTTGAATCCAAAACCCTCTGGCTTTTAAGGCTGACCAGAAAAAAAATCTTTGGCTTACTTCTGTAGTTTCCTTCTGGAGGGGTAAAAAGTTTAATCCTCAGACTCAATAGGGACAAATGACTCTCAGTAACTTCTTTCTAGAAGCAAACGTGAGAAGAGCAACTAGCAGATGAATGTAATGATTGACTGGCAAAAAGCTCCCTCTGCGTCTGTCTGGAAATATGTGAAGGAGCACCGATTGCCAATTGCCTGTCAGGTCTCAGCTCCTCGTCATGGAAGGTCTCCATGTTCCCACTTCTGCACCGAATGAAATTGAGAATCCTTAGCCACAACCTAATTACCAGTCCATGGCACCGTTTCAGACATGGAAGGCAAAGTTATGATAAATATTTAATAGAACACTCAGCACAGTGAAAGCAACGAGCTGGAAAATGCTGGCGCTGGAAATGCACAGTTGTCTAGAGGGAGGATTTGTAGCTGGGATGTCTCCAGCTGAAACTAGACTTCATCCGCCCGGAAGATGCAACAACTATTCAGAAAGGGGACGTGGGCTCCGAGAGGCAATGAAAACCCACTCCTTCCATTAACCAAACGGGGTCATGTTGGACTCAGTCTGAACTCCCATTCTGTCTTCTAAACACCTTTACCAAAAGCCAACAGACTAGAACCAGTGCTGGGAGAGCCAAAGGTTAACATTTGCTGACAATGATGTACAGCACTGGTTTCCATCCTGGTGTCCTCCAGGTCCTGAAAAGGAACAACAGTGTTTGGAATCTAGATGCTGGAAATATTACTACTTTACCACTGGTTTTAATGTATTTTTAGTATTTCGTAGATCCATTAAAACAGAAAATAAAGTATTACTAAATACATTCAGATCTTTTATGCTGACAAAATACTTGAAAACACAAGTCTCCTTTCTCTAAAAGCCCCATTGAAATGAAAGGCAAGGCATAAAAATGTTTTGAAGCCACCACGGCAAAGGACATTGAGAGGATGTAATAGGAGACAAGAGAAGTCAAAGACAGTTTTAGAAGATGGAAAAAAGGTAAGTGAGTCATAACTGACTAAAAGTGGAGAAAGCTGAAACTAAAAACCTGAAATGACAGCTGACAACAAGAAGCAAGTCAGATCATGCCTTGAAACTATAGGAAACTCGGGTTTTAAAATCATCAGGTATTTCCGTCGGGTGAGGAGAGAAATGTAGCTAAAAGAAAGGGGAGAATCGGCTGAAAATCAGTATAAGGATCAGTTAAGAACTGATGCTTTTGAACTGTGGTGTTGGAGAAGACTCTTGAAAGTCCCTTGGACAGCGAAGAGATCCAACCAGTCCATCCTAAATGAAATCAGTCCTGAGTGTTCATTGGAAAGACTGATGCTGAAGCTGAAACTCCAATACTTTGGCCACCTGATGCGAAAAACTGACTCATTTGAAAAGACCCTGATGCTGGGAAAGATTGAAGGCGGGAGGAGAAGGGGATGACTGAGGACGAGATGGTTGGATGGCATCACTGACTCAATGGACATGAGTTTGAGTAAACTCCAGAAGTTGGTGATGGACAGGGAGGCCTGGCGTGCTGCCATTCATGGGGTCACAAAGAGTCAGACACGACTGAAGGACTATGAATTGAACTGATCCCAGATTCACTGCATCCCAAGCCAGATGTGCTATACTATGACTATTCCCCTGGTACCAATGACCACATCATCACAGCAGGAGCCTGAAGGTTCATCTTTGTAGGAACTGAATCAGAAAGGACTAGGGGATGACTCGGGCACAGGATGGAGAGAGGGACAGAGAGATGATAAAGCCAATCCAGCAAAGTGTTCACTGTAGAACCAGATGGTAGTTCGATGGGTATAGACTTCTCGGTATTGCTTCGAAATTTTTCATGATAAAATAAGAGGGGAAAAATCCATCCCGAATCTGAATCCAATCTGTTTTCAGCATCGCTACTGCCACCTCCCTCATCCCAAGTCTCCTTCATCTCATCTGGATCTCTGCAATAACCTTCCAACTGCTCTTCCTGCTCCTGTTCCGCCCATCGGTACATTCTCAGCAGAGAAACTAGAGGGATCTTATTCAAACAGAAGTCAGCTTACGCCACACCTCCACCCAAAACCCTGTGCAGCTCTCCATTTCACCGGGAACACACTAGAGAGTCCTTCCAAAGGCCTCCCAGTTCCTGCGTGACCCGGACTCCTGTTACTGCTCCGACTTCATGCACTGCCACTGGGCCCTTCACATGCTATAAGGCAGCCACTCAGACCTCCTTGCTATTTCTCAGACACTCCAGGCCTCTCCAGGCACGCTCTTGACTTAGTGTTCCTCCTGTCTAACAGACACTCTCACTAGATGACTGGAGGGCTAGCTCTGCACCTCTATGACCTTGCTAATCTCTCATCTGCTCAATGCGCCTACCCTAATACTCAGCGAAAAGCAATGAAAGTGAAAGTGTTAGTTGCTCAGTCATGTCCAGCTCTTTGCGATCCCACAGACTACCTCACCAGGTTCCTCTGTCCAAGGGATTTCTCAGGCAAGAATCCTGGAGCGGGTTGCCATTTCCTTCTCCAGGGGATGTTCCCAAACCGGGGATTGAACCTGGGTCTCCTGCATTGCAGGCAGATTCCTTACCATCTCAGCCACCAGCGAAGCCAATTACTCTTAAGGGGAAGGGATCATTGGGGAGTTTGGGATGGACATGAACACCCTGCTGTATTTAAAATGGATAGCCAATGAGGTCCTACTGCATAGCACAGGGAACTCTGCTCAATGTTATGTGGCAGCCTGGATGGGAGGGGAGTTTGGGGGAGAACAGGTACATGTATACATATGGCTGAGTCCCTTCACTATTCACCTGAACTATCACAATATTGTTGGCTATACCTCAATACAAAATGTTTTTAGTGCTGAAGACTGTGCTTTCACTCCAGGGGGATGCAGGTTGGATCCCTGGTCAAGGGACAAAGATCCCACATGGCACAAGGGCAAGGTAAAAAATAAATAAATAAATTGGGCCAAGATACTAAAAAATCCGAAAAGTCCAAGTAAAAATAAAACTCCTGCAGTCTCTCCTCTCGGCGCTCCCATCCCGCCTTGCCTTGCCCTAGTTTTCCTTTCCTGCCCCAGCAGAACATTTGTCACTTTACAGCAAGCTCTAAAACTTACGTATTTATTGTGTTTATTGGTTCCATCTCAACTAGGATTGCTAGAATATAAAAATACAGGACACCCAGTTAAGTCTGAATTTCAAACAAGCAACCTCTCAATCTGTCCCCTGCAATGTTTAGCACATATTCATACACAAAGGTATTGTGGTTTATCTGAAACTGAAATGAAACTGAGCATCCTGTAATTGATCTGGTGACCCTACACGCACACACACACGTGCACGCACACTCATAGGAATATAAGGTCCTCAAGGAAGCCAGGGATCCTCTGCTTTGTTCTCTGATATATCCTCAAGGCCCAGAACACTGCAGGTTTCAGAGTATATGTTGATTAAATATACGCTGGATGAATGAATGATTACATTTTTCTCAGGATGTGTGCTAAGAAAACAAGAGAGTAATCCTCAGAAGATGTGTGATGCTGGAAACTGGAAACCCAACACCAAAACAAGTTTTTAAAATGTCTCAGATAATGCTGTGAGGCTGACCTGCAGTGGGAGGATATATACAGAGGGACCAGAAATGAAACCAATAGATGAACTGGTGTGTCTACCTGTGACATTATCATGGTAATGGGCTTCCCAGTTCTCTCAAGGGATCTGACAGGGGTTTTTAATTATACTTAGGCCAAAAAATAAGATATTATCAACTTCAAGCAAAATAAAAATGGTTACAAAAAGGAAAAGTAATCGTGACATACTACAGCATTTATGTGACAGTTATAAAGCAAATACTGACTACAGTGCTGATTTGACCATCAGTGCGGTATCATCTCAGCAAACAGGAGGAAAGGAAGATGTATGCAGTGGGGTTAAAGGAGCATAAAATGGCTAAATTGCCATCTTCCCACCCTTGCTACCTTGGTGTTTATGGGTAGACCACAGAAAATGTCTAACATTTAAAAACTAAGAAAGAACAGCTTAATTACATAGTTTAGAAATTTGGAGACAAATGAAAAGAAGAAATAGCTTCCAGCAGTGAAGCTAGTTGCCCATAGGGAGAACTCAGGGGAAGAAAAGAGTGGAAAGGCTGAAGAGGGATGGGGCAGTTTTGTTGTTTTCTGTCATAACTCTTTCAGCACCCTTTTATTAACTACATATATGTGTGTGTGTGTTTCTTCACAAAAATTAAAATTTCATTTAAAACCCTCAGTTCTACTACTCAGGAAACAAAAACAAAAAGGGAAACATAGAATTTCTAGAACACAAACATAGGAACTGCAGATGGTGACTGCAGCCGTGAAATTAAAAGACGCTTACTCCTTGGAAGAAAAGTTATGACCAACCTAGATAGCATATTCAAAAGCAGAGACATTACTTTGCCAACAAAGGTCCATCTAGTCAAGGCTATGGTTTTTCCAAGTGGTTATGTATGGATGTGAGAGTTGGACTGTAAAGAAAGCTGAGCAAAGAAGAATTGATGCTTTTGAACTGTGGTGTTGGAGAAGACTCTTGAGAGTCCCTTGGACTGCAAGGAGATCCAACCAGTCCATTCTAAAGGAGATCAGTCCTGGGATTTCTTTGGAAGGAATGATGCTAAAGCTGAAACTTCAGTACTTTGGCCACCTCATGCGAAGAGTTGACTCATTGGAAAAGACTCTGATGCTGGGAGGGATTGGGGGCAGGAGGAGAAGGGGACGACAGAGGATGAGATGGCTGGGTGGCATCACTGACTTGACGGATGTGAGTCTGAGTGAACTCTGGGAACTGGTGATGGACAGGGAGGCCTGGCATGCTGCAATTCATGGGGTCACAAAGAGTCGGACATGACTGAGCGACTGAACTGAACTGAATTGAACTGAACATAGGAAAAATATCCATACATTATTTTAATGGTATGAAACCTTTATACATTCGCAAACTCGCTGAGAGGCTCATATACTTCACTATAAACAGATGCAGTTTTACCTGAAATCATTACACATTTAATCGTGACTTTTTTCCCCCTTTTGACATACTTCAGGAGTACTAGGTAACGGAAGACGATTCAGAGTTGAGGTCCAACCTGGCTACCCAATTGCAAATGTTTACTAACATTTCATTAGGACTTTTTCACTTACAAAATCCTTTGCACCACCATTTCATTTGATCCTCCAATGTTCCTTTAAAAATTATTTTCATATTATTCATATTTGGATTTCTCCCAGCGTTAAACAACAACATCATAATATCCTCAGATAAGATGATGTGAACTCAGGAAGGAAAAGCTCTGACATTCACAACTTCCCTATTGTTTGTTTTATACTCTCCTGTTCCTGCTGACTCTTGAACTATTATAAGCCTACATTTATAAGCCTTAGCATTTCTCTTTCAGAAGCTTTCTCTCCAAGGTCATAATCCCTGATCCTTCCTGCTTCTCCCTCTGCTCTGATAAGATGCCAATCACTGCCTTGCCTGTGGGCTTCCCTGATAGCTCAGTTGGTAAAGAATCTGCCTACAACACAGGAGACCCTGGTTCAATTCCTGGGTCAGGAAGATCTCCTGGAGAAGGAATAGGCTATCCACTCCTGTATTCTTGGGCTTCCCTGATGGCTCAGCTGGTAAAGAATCTGCTTGCGATATGGGAGACCTAGGTTTGATCCCTGGGTTGGGAAGATCCCCTGGAGAAGCCAAAGGCTACCCACTCCAGTATTCTGGCCTGGAGAATTCCATGGGGGCAAAAGAGTTGGACACAACCGAGCAACTTTCACTTTTCCTTGCCTGTGACCCTCACTATCTCCAAAATCTTCTCTGAGGCACAGAGATACAGAGGCATTGCTCTTCCTTTCAGTTTCTCATGCTATTTAAACTATTCAAGAGCAGAGAAGAAAAATACACACCGATCTCACCAATATATAGGGACTGCCCGGGTGACTCAGTGGTAAAGAACCCGCCTCGCAATACAGGAGCCGAAGAGACCTGGGTTTGATCCCTGGATTGGGAAGATCCCCTGGAGAAGGAAATGGCACCGCACTCCAGTATTCTTGCTGGAGATCCCATGGACAGAGGGGCCTGGGGGGCTCCTTTTTACCTTTTCTTCTCTTTTTTGTTGGAATGCAATTACTTTACAGTGTTGTGTTCGTTTCTGCTGTACAACATCATGAATCAGTCATAGGCGTATATATATATATATATATATATATATATATATATATATATATATATATATATCTCCTCCCCCTTGAGCCTCCCATGCACCCCCCTGTTCCACCCCTCTAGGTCATCACAAAGCACCAAGTTGAGCTCCTTGTGAATATGGTATTTAAAAAACCCTTTGTCTTTCCCTTTCACACAGTTACACTCCTTGATACATGTTTTAAATAGACTATGTTATTCTGAACTCAAAAATCTCTCTTTACTGAATATTCTATTTTCAGCCTTCATTTTCCAATAGGAGGAGGCGAAGTTTAGAGCTCACTTCCAAATTATTCAGTTGTCCTAAAGACCAAGTGCAGAACAATTAATCAATTCATCACTGACTGGGTCTATCCATCCTTGCTTCAGGTCACATGTTAACTTATAAATGAGCCTACTGTTCCCTAGGGCCACCCCAAGATCCCCATAGGGAGAATGATGCAAACTCTCTTGATAAAAGTTACACATAGCTAATACCCTAAGAAGGATTACCTGACACTGCTCAAATTCATCATTTTCAGACAAGAACTTCCAAAGCTTGCATATTTTCTTTGCCCTCAAATTCATTTGCTTTCAAGAATTCAGGTATCTCTTTCTCTCTCTCACAGTTTACATGACATTTTTCACCAGTCCATCTTTCTTTGCACATTTCCATAATTTTATATCTCTCTTCTCTCAGTTCTGTAATTTTCTCATGATTTTTAAAAGTCTTTCATATGTGCATGTATGTGTATGAGAGATGTGTGCACAGGTGTATTATAGCAATAAAAGGCAGAGCAATGATTTTAACACATTTATCCCATCTGATATGAATATATATACATCCATTACCGTGTCTTTTTTTTCTTCAACTACTGTTAGAGAGACATTGTTTGTCTAAGTAGGGCCTGGCTGACACAATGGAATACTTTCCATCTAGTTCAATCCATTGCTCTTAAATAATGTGAATTTTCTCATCACAATACCCACAGAACAATTCCTCAGCCATGTGGGTTCCTTGGCTACTTCCTTCTTTCACCTCAACAACCCACTGCCATGTGATGACACGTTCCTTTTGTATTGAGTTGACCAAAATATTCATTTGGGCTTTTCTGTATCATCTTATGGAGAAAACCCAGGCAAACTTTCTTGGTCAACCCAATACAAGTATCTTCCCATACATCAAGAACTTACCTGCACAGCTTTACCTCTCTCTGCCTGTCAATGAGAAACCACGATTTTTCTGATTAAACCCTTTCTTGTGTCCTTTTATTCCAAGTTAAATTATGATGTTAAAGGAGCAGTTATACCTGTTTCTCAGTGACTAGTCTATCCTTCCCAATGCTTTGTTTCAAATTCACCCATACCCCCAGTAATGTTGTTCAGTTGCTAAGTCTTGTCTGACTCTTTTGCGACCCCATGAATTGTAGCCCACCAAGCTCCTCTGTCCATGGGACTTTCCAGGCAAGAATACTGGAGTGGGTTGTCATTTCTTTCTCCAGTACATGTGTTAACATAAGGGCCTCAGATACAGACTCTGTCCTTAACTTGTTAAGAAAAATGTCACCACTGTAGACAACTTGAAGCCATTCCCTTATCTGCAGTTTAGGTCTAAGGGAGGCAAAGCCAGCAATGATATAACTCACTCTGACTCTGCTCTATCTTCTGTCTTAAATGCCCTCTTTGGTTTGTTCTAATATCTTTTAAGGCCACTCAGGGTTCTTTTCTGTCATTTTGTGATCTAAGCCTCCCTAGCATCTAACCAGCTTCTTCTATAGCAAGATCAAAAGCAAGAATTTAGTAACTAATGTTAAAGGTATGTCAGTGGCCTTCAGAAATGGATGCCTCATATTTTGCCCACTAACTAGTTATTAAAAGCATGACTGTCTGAGGGCCTTAAGACCTCAGCCCTGAGACCTACAACTTGAGATGGACTTTCTTTGGCAGCGTCTTTGAAGTGTGACATCTTCACCTAATGCCCTCCTCTACCCTCTTTGCCTAGTTCTCCATTTAGAGAACTCTCTGTGCCTGCTATACCTTTACAAGCTCTTTGTACAATTTCATAAAACTCCATTAACCAGCCTCAGCACCTTTACCATCTATCAATTATGAACTCTCAAACCTACTTCCCTTTCTTCCCCGTCTCTCCCATATCCTAAGGGGTGTTCAGGAAGGGAATTTAATCTTGCCTGACCTATCTTTTCTTTTCATGTTGAGTCCATTTGATCTTTTTAATTTAACTTAATTTTAATCATCTCCTACATCCCTTTGTCAGGCTTGTTCTGATAAAGGTTTGCAGAGGATGAGAGCATATTGGAGATACATACTTTCAGCCTAGTCTTGAGGGGCAAGAGTTCTTGCAAATATTTGTTGCAGGAAATGATCTGAGTCTTGAAGAAAAGTAGAATTTTGCTGGATAAAGAAGGGGCAAAAGAGCATCGCAGGCTAAGAGAAAAGCATGTGCAAAGGGACAGAAACATAAAGCAGCACAGTCTGAACAGGACACTGAGTAGTTCACTGTTGTTAGTCGATAAGTTGCGGCTGACTCTTTGCAACATCGTGGACTGTAGCCCACCAGGTTCCTGTCCATCGGATCTCCCTGGCAAGAATACTGGAGCAGGGTGCCATTTCCTCCTCCAAGGGATCTTACCGACCCAGGGATCAAATCACATCTTTAGCATTCGTACGCCCAATTCTTTGTGATCCCATGAACTATACAGTCCATGGAGTTCTCCAGGCCGGAATACTGGAGTGGGTAGCCTTTTCCTTCTCCAGGGGTTCTTCTCAACCCAGGGATTGAACCCAGGTCTCCTGTACTGAAGGCAGATTCTTTACCAGCTGAGCCACAAGGGAAACCCACTCAGCACTGGCAGATGGGTTCTTTACCACTGAGCCACCAGGGAAGCCAGTTCACTGTTACCATGGCTAAAATGTGAGAGGGATGAAGGGGAGACTGTTAGGAGATGCAGCTAGTGAGGTAAAGAGTGACCAAGTGTAAGATGACCCTGAATTACATGCACACGGGACAAAGTGGATCACTGATGGGTTTAAAGCCAGCTACTGGCATGACAAGATTTCTCTCACCTGAAGACCTCCAGCAGATGCACAGAAAAGTCAAGTCTTGGAGTAAAAGAGATTGGGTAAGAAATTCTTACAGTATTTAGGAAAGGGCTGAAATGACTGAGTCTTGGACTGAGCTGAAGAGAAAGGGAGGATTTTTACAAACTCTGAGTGGGGGGTGGGGTAATATGTTCGCATTTTTTACAAGCTCACTCTAGCTGCCCTGTGATGACTACGTAGAAAGGGCAGGGTAGATTAAGTAGGCCAGTTTGGAAGCTACTGCAGTGGTCCAAGTTGAAGATGGTTGCCAGGGCTGGTGGGGTGCACCTGCTAGAAGAGTTCTCACAGTGTCCCAGTTACTTCATTCTTACCTTGCCTCCTCCCTACACCCCTCCCCGCCAGGGTTGATGTTATCCTCTTCCAGAATACACCGCAGATTCACAGATGGGAATCGTCCTCCGCTCTGATATGATGCAAGCCAGGCGAAATGGGGATGCTATACATTCCCCACTGACAGGGGAAGAAAGTGAGACACAGGAGGCTAACTGCCTTCCAGATACTCCACTCCTTTAGAGCAACTTCCAGGACAGGTTCTGTGGTCCATGCTTTTCTATTACGCCAAGTTAGAAAAACACTTCATCATAATTAATGTGTTATAATCAACCTTCACTCTGAACTGTCTCTTAGTTTATAACTCAGTACGCAATTGGGTGTAATGGGTTGGCCAAAAAGTTCATTCAGGTTTTTCCATCACAGCATATAGAAAAACCCAAATGAGCTTTTTGGCCAACCCAGTATAAAGTGGGATGATTTTCTAGTCTAGGGGGTGATCATATGGCCTCAGGAAGTAGGGTTTTTCTCGACTGCAGCTGACTGATTATTGACTAGCAGTCGATTTTCTAAAAACATCTGTCATGTTAGCGTCATTCCTGATAAAATGACACCTAATAGGTTCACATTCCTCTTCTTCACCTATCACAATAGTAGTCAAAAGAATTATGTAAACCTTCATTTAACTTCTTTCTCCATCACAACTTTAATCTATTTTGGAAAAACAGGTTAACTAGCATTACCTCTTTAGTGACTGGCATGATTCCCAGCACAAAGCACTAACTAAAAACATCTATTAAACAAAACAATTACAAATAATTATTGAGTACTTACTAATTAGCAGACACTGTGCTAAGGATTTAAATGTGACATCTCATTTATTTTCATACTAATTTCTTGAAGTAGATATAGCTACTCTCCAGTTTAGAGTAGAAGAAAATTAAATCTCGAAATGTTAAGTTATTTAATCACAAAATTTAGAAAGTAGCAGAACTGGGATTCAAATTCAGACCACTTATTTGAATTTAAAAAATCAATGAATAGATGGATTGAATTTGCTGACAATTCACCAGGCATCATATAATCTGTCTCCAACTAGTGCAAACACTAGACTTAATGAAACTGGGTCATTTGTAGAGATATGGCGGAGAAGGCAATGGCACCCCACTCCAGTACTCTTGCCTGGAAAATCCCATGGATGGAGGAACCTGGTTGGCTGCAGTCCATGGGGTCGCTAGGAGTCGGACACGACTGAGCGACTTCACTTTTACTTTTCACTTTCATGCATTGGAGAAGGAAATGGCAACCCACTCCAGTGTTCTTGCCTGGAGAATCCCAGGGACGGGGGAGCCTGGTGGGCTGCCGTCTCTGGGGTAGCACAGAGTTGGACACGACTGAAGCAACTTAGCAGCAGCAGCAGAAGAGATATGGATGGACCTGGAGTTTGTCAGAGTGAAGTCAAAAAGAGCAAGTACTGTACATTAATGCATATATGTCAAATCTAGAAAAACAATACAGATGAACCTATTTCCAAGGCGTGAGCAGAGACACAGATGTAGAGAATGGACGTGTTGGGGGGCGGGGGAGCGTCAAATTGGGAGATTAGGATTGACATATATATGTTATCATAAAATAGCTAGCTAGTGGGAACCCACTTTAAAGCACAGGAAGCTTAGTTCGGTGCTCTGTGATGACCTTGACGGGTGGGATGGAGGGGGTGGAAAAGAAGTCCAAGAAGGAGGGGATAATGTGTGTGTGTGTTTATGATTCACTTGATTGTATAACAGAAACTAGCATATCATTGTAAAGCAGTTGTACTCCAGTTTAAAAAATATTTTAAAAACTAAGAAGCATAAAAATCACCTATTTGTACGTAATTACCATAATATGGTTTCGCATTTGTGTTTCTTAACCCAAGGACATTTGGTTATTTCTGGAGACATTTTTGGTTTTCTCCACTAGGAGGGGGAGTTGCTCTGGCATCAAGGAGGCAGAGGCCACAGATGCTTCTAAACCTCCTCGTACAGTTGTGACTTGGCAGCAGCAGCAGCACAACGCACAGGACAGCCCCCCACAGTAAGGAACTGTCTGGTCCACTATGTCAATTGCGTCAAATTTAAGAAACCTTGCTCTCTATCGTATGGCTCTTCATATGAAGCCAAATCATATTGAAACCACTCCTGTTTCAGAAAAAAAAAAATTCTCATCAGATCACACAACATGCAAAACTCACCAAGTAACACTTTCCTATAGAAATAACTGGATATGAATTTGAGCAAACCCTGGGAGGCAGTGTGCCGTGGAGTCTGGCATGCTACAGTCCATGGGGTCGCAAGGAGTTGGACACAACTTAGTGCCTGAACATAAACATAGAAGCAATAAAAGTGGTAACCGAGGACAAGTGCTGACAGCATTCCTTCTTCCTGTAGATCAGCAATGCTTTGCTAAAACGCAAAACTGAGGAGGAAATAGACACCATTTCATGTTGCAGATATGCCCTGACACGTTAAAGACAGACAAGTCACCTGACCAGCAAGAAGCCAGTAACCCATTCTGCTTGGGGTGGCAGGAATTCACTATTACATACTTGAAAAGGGAAGGGAAACAAATTCCTACAGATATACTTCAATGTCATTTAAATCTGTTTCAAAATGATTATCAAGGTACCAAGCCGGTTTCCAACCCTGAATACCAGGCAACGAAAGGAAGGCACAGCAAGACTGCAGTTGTTAGATCTGGACTCTAGGTGGCAGCAGCACATAAGTGCATGGCTTCACCCCTGAAGAACTATTGAGTGCTGCATTGTCTAAATTCTCTTGGAACAAAAGAAGTAAAAATGATTTCCCCAACAATTCTCACCAATGCCTTGTATTTCTTTTACTGGACTTAAAGTTATTAAGCTGCTTTGTTTTCTGAACAGTGTACCCTGCCAGTCTCCTCTGTCCATGGAATTCTCCAGGCAAGAAGATGAGTGGGTTGCCATTTCCTTCTCTGGGGATCTTTCTAAACCAGGGATCAAACCTGGGTCTCCTGCATTGCAGGCAGATTCCTTAAATCTGAGCCACAGGGAAGCCCCCTGTTTTCTGAATAAATCTTTTGTATTCTTGAATAGTTGTTTCTCTACGTAACAAATATTCAGTGTACATGTGAGCATGCATACATGTAATTATATATATATGAACACAAACTGCATATATTATATGTAATTATATAAATTATACATCTGCCATTTATAATAATGATGTTGATCATATTTGTCACTCTTTGTTCAGCATTTTCTCACTTAATACTTTTAATCATCTTGTGTGGAATGTATTAGCTTTTTCCTTTTGTAGTTTAATTTCCAAGGATGAAAAAGATCAAACAGCCTGGCCAGGGTCAGACAGCATAATGAGCACCAGAAGCGAGATTCATATTATACATTTCAGAGAGCCCAAAGTCTGTGAGCTTTTTGAGGTTAGGGATTTTATCTTAATTTCTATTCTTCCTCACCAAACATAGATAAGTGCTACAAGTGTATCACATGAGTTGCAAAACCAATTTGTGCCCATTTCCTGCTGTTAGGGAAAAATAATTCATATGGGAAAATGAATGCAAATATAGGATGCATGTTAAAAAGATTACTAGGCCCCACCCCAGACTAATTAAATCAAGCATTTCTCATGAAGGGGAGTTTTCTTAAAGGTCTCCAGGTTATTCTAATACACAGCAAGTGTTGAGAATCCATAGGGTAGTGACTATGAGAGTCACATTTTCAGTAGTTTGAGATGCCTTTTCTCACTTTTTGATAAGTCCTCAAAGACAGAACTGAAAATGCCAAATAGCTGTGGAGAAGGTTATGAAAGTAATGTTTGCCACTGAAGGAGACACAAGCTTGCAGCCCACCAAAGCCATTAACATCCCATCCAATCTATGGTCTATTCCTTTTGTGATTTTGTGACTTCAGTGACAGAGGCAGCAACCTGTTTTTGTCTATTTCCATAAACAGCATTTCCATGCAAGGGTGACATTCATAGAAATTTGGTGCAGTGGTAAAGTATCTGCCTGCCAATACAGGGGATGCAAGATACATGGGTTCAAATAAATGCTGGAGAGGGTGTGGAGAAAAGGGAACCCTCTTACACTGCTGGTGGGATTGCAAACTAGAACAGCCACCATGGAGAACAGTGTGGATATTCCTATAAACCTGGAAATAGAACTGCCATATGACTCAGCAATCCCACCACTGGGCATACACATTGAGGAAACCAGAACTGAAAGAGACACATGTACCCCAATGTTCATCGCAGCTCTGTTTATAATAGCCGGGACATGGAAGCAACCTAGATGTCCACCAGCAGGCAAATGGATAAGAAAGCTGTGATACATATACACAATGGAATATTACTCAGCCATTGAAAAGAATGCATTTGAGTCAGTTCTAATGAGGTGGATGAAACTGGAGCCTATTATACAGAGTGAAGTAAGTCAGAAAGAAAAATACTGATACAGTATATTAACACATATTCATGGAATTTAGAAAGATGGCAATGACGACCCTATATTCAAGACAGCAAAAGAGACACAGATGTAAAGAACAGACTTTTGGACTCTGTGGGAGAAGGGGAGGGTGGGATGATTTGAGAGAATAGCTTTGAAACATGTATATTACCATATGTGAAATAGATGACCAGTCCAAGTCTGAGGCATGACAGGGCACTCAAAGCCGGTGCACTGGGACGACCCAGAGGGATGGGATGGGGAGGGAAGTGGTAGAGGGGTTCAGGATGAGGGACACATGTACACACGTGGCTGAGTCATGTCAATATATGGCAGAAACCACCACAATACTGTAAAGTAATTAGCCTCCAATTTATATTAATTAATTAATTTAAACATATGAAAAGATATTCGGGTTCAATCCCTGGGTCAGGAAGATCCCTTGGAGTAGGAAATGGCAGCTCAGTCCAGTATTCTTGCCTAGAAAATTCCATGGACAGAGGAGCCTCAATGGCTACAGTTCTGTGCTGTGCTTAGTTGCTCAGTCGTGTTTGACTCTTTGCCACCCCATGGACTGTAGCCCGCCAGGCTCCTCTGTCCATGGGGATTCTCCAGGCAAAAATACTGGAGTGGGTTACCATGCCCTTCTCCAGAGGATCTTCCCAACCCAGGGATGGAACCCAGGTCTCCTGCATTGCAGGTGGATTCTTTACCAGCTGAGCCAGGAGTCGCAAAGAGTTGGACATAACTGAGCACACACCCATGCACAGAGCGGTAGATACAGTTAGAATCATTTCTGTCCTACATCACTGATTATATTCTAGGACCTCAGCAACAAGTCCAAGGTACATCTTGAGATATGATTAATTATTAATACTAACTCCAAGTTACTATTATTGAACACAGAGCCTCACAAATAATGAATAAGCAATAACCTTTTGCAGAATGAGTAAGCAGACAAATGGACTTAGAGTGACTTATTGAGTGAAGAAATCCCTGACCGGTCTTTCAGTTAATCTTCAAAAATTCACCTCAAGACTATTTAGTTATCTCTACCAATATTTCTATCTAACCAGTTGTTTAAAAAATAAAGATTGATTTGACAGCTCAGATAAGGTTCTCCTTTCCCCATTTTTTTTTTTTTTTAACACCACTGATGTAAATGTAGAACTGAACTCAGAAATGAAGGTCTGAGAAGCTTTGTGACTGTTTTAACATAACTATGAGATATAATGAAGAACATTTCAAGCTATTCTGAGGTGGCACAACAAAGGTGGCTTGCCTTTGGGAAGATGAGAGAATGGGGTTTTTTTGTTCATTTGTTTGCTTTGGTTTGCCTTGGCCAAACTATGAAAAACTATGTCATTCTGCAGGACTTATTCAGGAAGACTGACTCCTATGTATTGTGCTCATGTGTTAAGAATCTATTCTGAATTACATATAATTAACTCATAGTCAATGTCAGCAAGACAGCAATTTCTAGACATGTTAACATGTTGACATCTTCCAGAATGATAATGCCAATTCCCCCATAAAATAAAACCATCCATGTTAATTGTTTCTTTGTTTTGCCATTTATATTCCCGTAGATTCCTTATCCTGAATAATGGCACTCAGGAAGCTAACAGTTCTTCCAACGAAGGCGGCATAACATCCAGTGCTTTGAAAGGCAGAGAGCTCAGAGAAAAAACTGCAAGAGCTGCCCTAGAGTAACGAAACTAAAGGTGGAGACACCCTTAGCAGAGTCCCCGAAGAACCTGGTAATCCATACAAAGTATCAAGGCACAGCTGTGGAGGTGACGGGGGCATTCCCCAATTCCCAAGGCATCAGCAAAGTCCTTTACTCAGCACGTTCTGTATGTGGGGCTCTGTATGTGCTTCACTTTGTTCTGTATGTAATATTGTTCTTAAATATTAAGCAGGTGGTGATTCAGTGCCTTCTGGCAGGCCCTGTTATGAATAGCTCTGATACAGCAGGAATGGATCAGGAGGAAGGAAAAGCAGTTTCCAGTGAGGATACTATGTCAGAGTGAATCAGAGAGACTGAGTGAGCGTGTGGGAGGGGACGGAGTCCCTCCCACCCAGAAGGTGGAAAAAGAAGGGAGAGAGGGCACTAGATACCTTGTGCCACTGATCGTCTTTATCCACGCAGCCTGCAAGGCTGTATTTTCTGAGTGTGTGGGTTGTTTGACTTCTGCTTTTTTCTGTCAGCAGCAAAGATATTGTGAAGTGTGAGTCTGTGATACACAGAGTAGGTTGGACTGAGACGACAAAACAGCCACAACTCACGCAGGCCAAACAAGCTGTCCTTGGCATTCAGAATCCTGAAGATGAAGCATTTACAGCATAACAGGAGGATTTGGGAGTTTTAAATCTCCCCCCACCTTTTTGTTCTCCAAGAGTAAGGCTGTTCTGGCAATTTAACCCCAGGCTTTTGCCTGTCTCAGGTTTACTGGAGCCTTCCGTGGCCAGGCCAGGAGATGAAATATGGTCTGCAAATGACTCTAACCCGTGGTTTCAGAGGCAACAACTAATTGAGAAAGAGTGTCAAGAGAGATGCCTCAGTAATGAAGGTTACACGCCCTTAAAGGAGGGTGAAGATGGAAGAGACAGAGGACCTAGACCCATTGTGAGAACATGTGCAGGCCTGGGCTTGATCCCCAGGCCGAGTGGAGGAAGGACAGCGCCAGCTTCTAGAGCACCCAGAGGGCATGGCCAGGGTGCCGAAGAGCCTAGCAAACCATGGTTGTGAGAAGGGTGAAGTGGACTCCACAGAGTGATCAGCTGGCACTTACATTTTGTGTGTGTGTTAGTCTCTCAGTCGTGTCCAACTCTTTGTGATCCCATAGACCGTGGGCCGCCAGGCTCCTCTGTCCACGGGATTCTCAAGGCAAGAATCCTGGAGTGGGTTGCCAGTTCCTTCTCCAGGGGATCTTCCCAAACCAGAGATCGAACTGCATCTCCTGCATTGCAGATGGATTCTCTACCGTCTGAGCCACCAGGGGAGCCACTTACAGTTTAAGCAAGTTCTGCTATATGCCAGGCTCTTAAATGCAACAGTCCAGAAGGCAGATGTGTCTATATCCATTTTGCAGACAAGGCAACTTAGGCTCACTGAAGAGCAGGAGCTTGCAAGGTAGTACTCTTTGTGTAAGGCAGAGAGCTGGGAAGGGGAAGTCTTGGTTGGGGGGTGAGGAAACTAAACTATGTAAGCTACAAGGTACCTTACAGGTCAGTATCCAATGCTTTCTTTCACACAGATACTGACAAGAAGGGTCTAACAATACCATGACTTGCTCAAGATGGTTTTGCCCAGATCACCTGAGTCTCATCTTTGTTGAGTCTTCAAACAGGGCTACCCAATTGATTTTCAAATAAGCAACTGTTTTACTTAATTCTTCTTTTAAATCCCCATGTTTTGGTGGAATAAAACAACTTTGGTGATGGTGGTGGTGATGATAACCATTCTTTATTAGGCTAACAGTCCTCTCTACCTCTCACAACGAATCTGTCATAAATATCATTAATCCCCTGTGTACAGATGAGAAACTTCATCCTCACAGTAGCTGCATGACTTACTCAAAGTGACAAAATGGGACCAGGGCTCCATCTTATACTTTATTCTAAAATCTGCATACTTTTTCCATATCATGCTAAAAAGAATTTATCTGCAAAACTTATTCATTAAGAACTAATTTAGTCCCCATTTTAACTAAGCAGAAACAAACAAAAGTCCTATTTAGAATATCCATTGACTAGTATAAAGAAAACTAAATTACAAAGAAAGGCAATGCCAAAGAACATTCAAACTACTGCACAATTGCACTCATCTCACATGCTAGCCAAGTAATGCTGAAAATTCTCCAAGCCAGGCTTCAGCAATACGTGAACCAAGAACTTCCAGATGTTCAAGCTGGATTTAGAAAAGGCAGAGGAACCAGAGATCAAACTGCCAACATCCGTTGGATCATTGAAAACGCAAGAGAGTTCCAGAAAAACATCTACTTCTGATTTATTGACTATGCCAAAGCCTTTGACTGTGTGGATCACAATAAACTGTGGAAAATTCTGAAAGAGATGTGAATACCAGATCACCTGACCTGCCTCCTGAGAAATCTGTATGCAGGTCAAGAAGCAACAGTTTGAACAGGACATGGAACAACAGACTGGTTCCAAATTGGGAAAGGGCTGTGTCAAGGCTGTATATTGTCACCCTTCGTATATGCAGAGTACATCATGAGAAATGCTGGGCTGGATGAAGCACAAGTTGGTATCAAGATTTCCAAAAGAAATATCAATAATAACCTCAAATATGCAGAGGACACCATGTTTATGGCAGAAAGCTAAGAGGAATTGCTGAGCCTCTTGATGAAAGTGAAAGAGGAGAGCGAAAAAGTTGGCTTAAAACTCACCATTCAAAAAACTAAGATCATGGCATCCGGTCCCATCACTTCATGGCAAATAGATGGGGAAACAATGGAAGCAGTGAGAGACTTTATTTTTGGGGGGCTCAAAAATCACTGCAGATGGTGACTGCAGCCATGAACTTAAAAGACGCTTGCACCTTGGAAGAAAAGCTATGACAAACCTAGATAACAGCATATTAAAAAGCAGAGATATTACTTTGCATACAAAGGTCTGTCTAGTCAAAGCTATGGTTTTTTTCCAGTGGTCATATATGGATGTGAGAGTCAGACCTTAAAGAAAACTGAACACCGAAGAATCGATGCTTTTGAACTGTGGTGTTGGAGAAGACTCTTGAGAGTCCCTTGGACTGCAAGGATATCAAACCAGTCAATCCTAAGGGAAATCAGTCCTGAATATTCATTGGAAGGACTGATGTTGAAGCTGAAGCTCCAATACTTTGGCCACCTGATCCAAAAAATCAACTCACTAGAAAAGACCCTGATGCTAGGAAAGATTGAATTCAGGAGGAGAAGGGTATGACAGAGGATGAGGTGGTTGGATGGCATCACTGACTTGATGGACATGAGTTTGAGCAAGCCCCGGGATCTGGTGATGGACAGGGAAGCCTGGTGTGCTGCACTCCATGGGGTCACAAAGTTGGACATGACTGAGTAACGCAGCTGAACTAAACTGAAATTACAGTTAATTTAGGTCAAATTATTATTATTTGTGTAATAATTTTTATTTATATATTTATATGCAAATAATATTATTTATATAATAATTAGTCTTCCCATTCTGGCTCAGAGGGTAAAGCGTCTGCCTACAATGCAGGAGACCTGGGTTTGATCCCTGGGTCGGGAAGATCTCCTGGAGAAGGAAATGACAACCCACTCCAGTTCTCTTGCCTGGAAAATCCCATGGACCGAGAAGCCTGGTAGGCTACAGTCCATGGGGTCACAAAGAGTTGGACACGACTGGGCGACTTCACTTTCATATAATAATTAATATTATAATAATTTGACCTAAAGTCTATATTTTGGTGAGCTCACATACCCTTGAAATTGGTGAAAGTACAAGTTCCATCTGCTTTTTGAGACACTGAATTTAGCCTATGAACTCCCATTTCCGAAGCATAAGACATGAGGAGTCATGATAACTCAAGGTGAGAACTATTTCATTACATATTATTGAAAATAATTACTGCTGATTTTATATTATCGGACTTTATATCACACTGAATTAAATTATAACCTCAAAGAGTTTATTCACACATTTTTAGCTGAAAGCACAGACCAGCATTTGTGATTTACTTTCCATTAAGGTTCCCAATAAAAATCTCTGAGATGCTGAAGGCTTATGAATTTCTTTCTATAGAAACAAAGGCTCTATAAATCCACAAGAGCTTTAGTCTCTTAGAGAAAAAAAAAATTACAAAAGAGAAATGATAGATGAGCCTTGCTAGAAATTTTAATTAAACCTCTGTGACTGAAAAATTCTGAATCAGGCCAGTGGCAGCTGCACTCAGACATGACCTGCTACCACAGCAGAGGCGGGGACATGTGTCAGGAAATAGACATCCTGTGAGAACAGTCACAGTACCCTTGAATTTCATTTCGCCCAGCTCTCCATAAGGTCCAGCTTTGAAGGGCCTTGTGGGAGACCTCTCTAGCTCAGAGAACAAGTCAGAATACAAAGAAATCGGCTCTTGGTTGCTTAGTGACAGGAGAGTATGGACCACAGCGTGTCTTTAGTGTGTGTGTGCTGGCCCTTGTTTGTCAGAAGACAGGATGCCCTGTCATTCTGCACTGCTTGCTGCAGTAATTAAGTAATTAAAAGCCCTGACCATGGAAGTTTCCATATGAAACTTCTTAAAGAACTAGGATTACACAATACAGGCTATCCACATAAACATTATAATAAATGCTCCTCTCCTATTGCAGGCTTTACCAACAAGGCATTTAGGAGATGCATGCTTTCTTATCCATACTTCCACAGGTTCACTCCCAGGTTTTGACATGCTCTGGGGGACAGGAGGAAGAACTTGAACTTGATATAACATGAACATGGTTCCATCTTGACTCCATCACTTATTAGTTGTCTGACTTTAGTCTGTTAATCTCTTCATCTAGCTAGCCTTGGGGAATGTTTGTGATAAGGTCAAACTGCCCTTAATTCAAAGTGCTTGGTAAATAGCCAAGCATTAAATAAATGTAAAGTGCTGTAAGTAATTTTTACTTTATTTCTAAACCACAGTTGCTCTCCTTTACCATATGTACTGAAAATTAAAGACATATATGGCTGATTGAATTTAATCTGGCTCTAAATTAGAATTAAAGTGCTTGCAAGTCAATACATTTCATGAAAAAAGCATGCTATTCTTTATTGCAACCTTCCTTGTAGTGAGAGTCTCCTGTATGGATCCCACTAAAATAGCATAACAAAAACAAAAACCACACTCAAAAGAACAGATCATTTTAGTATCAATATGAAGTAACTCTTGTGCCTTTAATTTTCACCACAAATTATAGAATCAAAGCCTTAATTTCAAGGCCACAGTTCATGCTTGATGATCTGCTAAGTGGTCATTCAGATATGCCCAATCTCTGTGTTGTGTATCCCAATTGTTCCTGGGAAAAACATGGTGGATCCCTAGACACTCTTATTTCCCTTTGTGTGTTACTCACTCAGTCGTGTCCGACTCTTGGCAAACCTATAGTCCGACTCTTAGCAAACCTATTCCTCTGTCCATAGAATTCTCCAGGCAAGAATACTGGAGTGGGTTTCCATGCCCTTCTCCTACTTTCCTCTAAGGCTGTAGAAATCTAAATTGGACACACCACTGCCTGGAATAAAGACTAATTTCTTAGTTTCTTGGGCAGGTAGATATGACTACATATCTAAGTTACAGCCAATGAGATGTAAGCAGAAGAATCAAGTGAGTCAGGGATTTTCTGTAAATGTCCCTTCTTCATCCTCCCCTCCATGATTCTGCAAGAAACACAGAGCTACCTAGGACCATATACCTGAGACCCACCAGTAGTGACAGCGGCATTGAGCTGGTGAAACTGAGTCCCTGAGAACTTTGAGGAGCAGAGTCATCAAACTAGGGTTGGATTTTTATGATGGAGAAATAAACTGTCTTTAAGGCATTGATGTTTGGCTTGTTTCTGTTACAGCCAATTTACAAAATTACTTTTCCGCAGCTTCATTTTCAGAGTCCCTCAACTTTCAAAACTTCTGCATTATGCCTCAATGATATCTGTTTATTTTAGTGCAATGCATTTGATCACTATCGATTAGGCAACGTTGATATGCAAGAACAAGTAGAAGAGAGTATGTTGTATTGAGGAACCAGTGAGCAACTCCCAACACACGTAACACCTAAGATGCTTAATGGAGAAAGAAGGGGAAGTCCCAGGGCGCTTAACAGAAAAACGTAGTCTATCAGGGCCCAGTGTGGGGAGGAAAAGGAAGGTTTGTTGGGGGATGAGACATTAGCAATAAGAACTAAAAAATGAGATGTTAACCGATGGACGGAGAGAGAAGGTGCATTTCAGAAAGTGGAACCATATTTCCAAAGGCCTTTGAGCAGGAAGCAGCAGACAATGTTGGAAAAAGAGAAGTCAGTTTAGTTAGAACAGAACAATGGCGACACTGGTGAAAAGAGAGTCAAGGGCTAAGGCTTCTCATTCTATTCCTCATTGTCTCTCCATCACCTTCTAAGCTACAAGGATGGGCCCCGAAATGAGAAAAATGACTAGACTTCATAAAGAAGAAAATTCTAGGTCCTGCTTTTCACAAATTTCTTGTGGGGGAGGAGATAGAATTTAAACGCACACCATAGAATCAAAGTATTCCCTGATTCTAGATTTTTGGTTTTTGTTTTTTTGTTTTTTCTTCCCCAAAAAAAGAATAAGCACTGAAGTAAGAAAAGATAACACTTAATGGGATCATTGTTTTGCCCTGGTTTATGTAAGAATGAACAGACCCAACTAAAATATGCAAGTCATCCCTCTCAACAGAACTCTGCTTGTTCCCCTCCGCTTCCAGTCCTTCTCATTTACCAAGATAAATAAATAAACGAAACTCTCTTCTTTGACAGAATCTGGCTTCTCAGAATTTTCGGTTTCCTACTTCAGAAAATATTAATGCATTTCACTGAGCCAGCGTGGGCTGACATACATTTACCATCTTTCACGGTCCTAAGAAGAGAGAAAGCTTATTAAAAGGATTAAAGAATCCACAGAGGACACTAGAGGGCGGGTGTCTCATTTGAATTTGCTGTGATGTCTGCCCATAGACTAACAGCCAACCAGGACCACAGTAGGTAGGCACAACCAGGGTGTTCCCATTTTCCAGAACTGTTCAAATATAAGGTAAAAAAAAAAAATTGCTATCCTGCTTCTCAAATAAGCCAAGTTTTGCATTTGCTTTTCCTTTCACCTCTAAACAGCTTTCCCTGTTATTTCTCAAGTCTGGCTCTTCCTCAATGTTTAATTCTCACTCCCAGTATCATCTCCTAGGAGAGGTCATCCCTTAGAGCTTTTCCTAAAATAAGCTCTCCTGAATCCCATTGCTTTATGTTACATCAAGTGTTTCCTTCTACCTTCATTAAACCCCGAATTACCTTGTTATATGTGCTTACTTGGGCTTCCCAAGTGGTGCTAGTGGCAAAGCATCTACCTACAATGCAGGAGACCCAGGTTCAACCCCTGGGTCGGGAAGATCCCTTGGAGTAGGAAACGGCAACTCACTCCAGTATGCTAGCCTAGAAAATTCCATGGGCAGAAGAGCCTGGTGGGCTACAGCCCATGGGGCCACAAATAGTTGGACATGACTAAGCATACAATTGATTGTCAACCAGGGGATTTTTGCAGAAACTAATACTTGTGGCAGAAAGTGAAGAGGGACTAAAAAGCCTCTTGATGAAAGTGAAAGAAGAGAGTGAAAAAGTTGGCTTAAAGCTCAACATTCAGAAAACTAAGATCATGGCATCCGGTCCCATCACTTCATGGCAAATAGACGGGGAAACAGTGTCAGACTTTATTTTTCTGGGCTCCAAAATCACTGCAGATGGTGATTGCCGCCATGCAATTAAAAGACGCTTACTCCTTGGAAGGAAAGTTATGACCAACCTATACAGCCTATTCAAAAGCAGAGGCATTACTTTGCCAACTGAGCTCCGTCTAGTCAAGGCTATGGTTTTTCCAGTGGTCATGTATGGATGTGAGAGTTGGACTGTGAAGAAAGCTGAGCACCAAAGAATTGATGCTTTTTAACTGTGGTGTTGGAGAAGACTCTTGAGAGTCCCTTGGACTGCAAGGAGATCCAACCAGTCCATCCTGAAGGAGACCAGTCCTGGGTGTTCATTGGAAGGACTGATGCTAAGGCTGAAACTCCCATACTTCAGCCACCTCATGCGAAGAGTTGACTCATTGGAAAAGACTCTGATGCTGGGAGGGATTGGGGGCAGGAGGAGAAGGGGATGACAGAGGATGGGATGGCTGGATGGCATCACCAACTCGATGGACAAGAGTTTGGGTGAAATCAGGGAGTTGGTGATGGACAGGGAGGCCTGGTGTCCTGCAATTCATGGGGTTGCAAAGAGTCGGACACAACTGAGCGACTGAACTGAACTGAACTGAACTGAACTGAATACTTGTGGCTGGCAATTTTTATTTTGGCTGGCCCAAAATTAATTCTGCTATTTCACTAACACTTCACAGGTTATTACACTCGATAGTTGCACCTGACATACCTGTGTAGTCCTCTAATTTTCATGAAATGTGGTTTTCAATCCATTCTTCTGTAGAAGCAAAAGCTGGAGCATTCTCCAGCACCAGGAGTTTCATTTTCACTTTTCATATCAGAATCAATCGCTAAGATTTTTCATGTCTTTTTGTTGGTCTAATATTCACACTGTCTGAATCAAACTATATTCTGAAGAATTATCATCTTCTGAGAAACTAGTATATATGTTGCTCAGATAATCAGAGAAAACACCTGCATAAAATTCACAGAAAAATTACTCTTAACTTAAAATTTTGCAAAGTGTCATTTTTGAAAAATTTATGTTTACAATATAATCACGTACAATATAATACAATATAATAAAATTAGAAAATTTTTGTCCAGTGAATTACTAAACACATAGCTGAAATCATGCTCTGTCTTATGGTAGCTTTTATTTTGTCTTATTTTATCTACACTATTAACTCTTGGGTCCCTTTCCAACTGGATCTTTGAGGTCTGAGATCATAGACTCCTATTTAGCTCCTCATACACAGGAAGCAATGCCTCTTCTCTGAAAGACAACCCTTCATGCTTTAACCAAGTGAGCCTAATGTCACACTGTATTATTGATAAACTTACACTCTCTGATTTGCTTTATGGCTCAGGATTTAACATCTACTACACACATAACAGCAACCCACTCCAGTACTTTTGCCTGGAAAATCCCACGGACAGAGGAACCTGGTAGGCTACAGTCCATGGGGTCGCAAAGAGTCAGACACAACTGAGAGACTTCACTTTCACTTTCACACACATAACAACTGACCCTACAGAGAGGAGACACTGGAGATTCAAAGTATATCCCTCCTTTATCTTCAGTTAATATTTCACCATCATTAATATACTGTGGAAACAAATTACCAATCTGAGCAATTTCCTGTTCAAATTCTAGCTGCAATTTTTTCTAACGTTTCTGATCCTCATGAAATAATCCCCTAATATTACAGTATGCCAATAATGTAATAACAACAAGCTAGGCATAGAAACTAGTATATAATAGGGTCCATACACTTCATACAAAAGATATACCAACCAATGTCACTTCTTCTCAATACTATGTGAGTATTGTCAGTTAATAACTGTCATGGAAATTCAGGGGAAGTATAAATTAATGAAGGCTGGGGCATTACAGGAAGATACCTGAAATTCTCTCCAACAACAGTGTAATAATTATTGAGTCTAGGTACACGTAAATCTGGTTTATACGGTCCCTACCTGCTATAAATATGTAATCTGTGATTTAACTTTAATAGCTTTACCTATGCTTTTAAGAGAAAGATAAGTAGATGATACTGACAATTTTCTCTTTAATCACTTGGACATTGCTTTAACCCAATCACAAAGAGGCCTTCCCAGCTACTGTCACCAAAACAGCAACACATACTGCCTCTCTTCTACATTATAGTGTTCTGTCTCATTTCTTACTAATCCATGAGAATAGTCAAATTTATTTATTGACCTATGTCAAGAGTCACCAAAATATAACCCATAAAACAAATACAAACCTCATTCAACTTTTATAAATAAAGTTTTATTGGAACACCATCATGTTCACTCATTACATATTGGCTAAGGCTGCTTTTGTGCTAACACAACAGAGTTGAGTAGCTGTGACAGAAACCGTATGGCCCCCAAAGCCTAAAATATTTATATCTGGCTTTTTACGGTCTTACCCTTGGCTTATAAGTTTCTTGTCCATTTCCTCACTCTCAGAACATGAAAAGAGAGTTTTTGTTTACTACTTTAACTGTGACATTTGTACCTGGGACCTAATAGGTGGTTCATTGCTGTTGCTGGCCATTCTTGGGGACTTAACAGGAGGAGGGTCAATAGTGTCAACCAAGATCCATATGAATTCAGCTGTGCATCTGGAATCACTGCTTTCTGGGTATGCATGTAATAAACGCATATAAAGAAATGTGTAAATGGCCAAAGAATACTCTAGGGAGGATTCTTGGTCCAAAGAACAGCTTTCATAGAAAATCCCTTGGTCTCACCGCTGGGCTTACTGGGGGCAGGGCACTGTGTTTTTTATAGCACTGCTATGCTAAATGAAACATGCTCTAAATCACCAGGCAGGCCTAGAACTGAGAATCTGGGTAATATCTGGAGAGTAAGAGTTTAGAGTAACAAATTCCTAAACAAACTTGTTGATAAGAACACCAGTCTGTACCTTTTTATTAATTTATTGTATTCTTGTCAATTGATATTACCCAGAGATTTTAAAGAAAAAAAAAAAAAAAAAAACCACAACAGTTATGAAAACACCAATTTCCCAAGAGTCTCTTTTAGTTTCTAGATATAGCTTAGAATTTTATTCTACATAAACTTCTCACCAAAGAAACTTTATTAACAAGTGGGAAATCTGACCTCCTGAAATGCAGCCAATTCCTCTACGCTAGGCAGACGTGTCAGAATAAGCCAATGTCAACATGTCAATTTTCCAATATTCTGTTTAAGGTACAAAGATGAACTTAATAGTGTCTCAGTGTTCAATAATACCTAGATATTATTTACTTAGATAGACAGCTTTGTCTGGGAGGCCATAATATGTATTATATCTGGAAGTTTTATCAGACAGGTCTCCAGGTTGCGCTGACACTGTCATGACCCATACACTCCCCAAGCCAATATGGTTGGATGCATTCCACTAATTGTATATTATTTCAGTTCATTCTCCACACTATAGCCTAAGCGATTTAAAATATAATCTAGTCCTATCTCTTCCTTTCTAAAAATTCCCCAGAATCTCTACATGTCCTTCAGGAGAAAGCCAAAGCTTTCATAATACATGTAGGCTGAGATGGCTCTGTGTGTCTGCTCACATGTCTCGCCTTGCCACAAGCCTCTCATCTCTCCCTCCTCCCCGTGTCCTCTGCTCTGAAGGCTGCATTTCTAAGAATTTTGGTAATGTCTTATTCTCTGTAGCATCCCCTTCACCACTTTCTACACTATCTCTTTTCTCTGGTGCTTCTGAGCCCCTGTGCATGCTGTTTCCTTGCTGATTCTGATTGAAACACTTTCCCTTCCTTTTTTTTTTTTTTTTTTTGTCTAACCTTTGCTTATTATTTGAGTCTCATCTCAGACTTTTCTTTCTCCTGATAGCTTTTCTGGATTTCTGAAGTCCAGATTAAATAGAAAAACCCTGTGGTAAATAACGTACTATTGGGAACACCACCCCCATATCTAACTCCCTAAAATGTATCCCATGAAAGACTCATGAAAGGTAGAGCTCTAACTTAACTGTGATGTCTCCCCCAACGTGATCTAAATTCTTCAAATCAATAGATTAAGTACAGCTTTAAGTATTCTCCCAACTCTCCCAAGCAATTATTTGTCTCTTAGATAAATCTATAATTGTGTCACTATCAGAAAAAAATTACAGGAATTGTTCTTTTAAAATATAGCAAAAGTTCTCTGTTTAAAATGACCCACTATAGAGACTTCCCTGGCAGTCCAGTGGTTAAAATTGCACCTTCCAGTGCAGGGACTGTGGGTTTGATCCCTGGTCAAGGAGTGAAGAACCCACATAGCCAAAACCAAAACATAAAACGGAAATGATATCGCAATAAATTCAATGAAAAAAACTTTGAAAATGATCAACATTAAAAAATTAAGTAAAGAAAATGGCACACTAAATATATCTTAATTAAAGACATAAGATTTGTTTTGAAAGCCCTTCACTTGAAGGAAATCAAAGAGGATGAAGGCAAGCCACTTGTAATAAATAGCTCCAATGCCTAGGAATACGAGAAAACACCTGTTTTTCTGGAGACATACTTGTAATAGAGTAAATAGGATTGGAGATAACGATATGAAGTTGCATTAAAATAAAAATGGGGCATTCATGTGTTTAACTAGAAATGTCTGGGCAGCAAACACTGGGTGGCGGCATGTTAAGCACACCAGCAACTCCCTCACTAGCTCTGGTTATCCAGATGTTGCTAAAATTTAAGTGCCATAACCTAAAATGATGCTTGCCACATTTTTTGTAATCTGCTATGAGTAGAAGGTCAAAAACATGTTATCTTGGGAGTAAGGAAAATCAGTCTAAGAAGTGTCAATAATAGGAGGCAGGAAAGGTGATTTTGCTTCAGAGAGAACAATAATTTACACCAAAAAAGTCCCAAAGCAGGTACCTAGTGCCAGGCCTGTACAGACCCAGCAAGATCTGAAGGTGGTGTAGATATCTGAAACTGAGATCAAGGTATGGCATTAGGTATAAAGAGCAAAGATGACTACAGCGTAAGCCCCACCTGTGGAAAGGGGTCAGAATGAGACAAAGAGAATGAAAACTGGGAAAAGAATCAGCTGATGAGACTCAGAAATGAAAATAGTTTGGCAAGCCTCCCTAGCAAGAGTCGGAAGGGCCACAGGGCTGAGATTCTGCAGCGAATAGTGTGTGAGCAAAATGGGACCTCAAGCAGCGACTGCGGCACCCAGGAGGAGGGAGAACTGGGAGCTTAGGATTTGTTGGCCTCCTGGTATTTCAGCCCTGGGGTCCAAGCTTTCTAAACTGTGCTTGTCACAGCCTAGCAAGATCTTCCTGTTCTCTCAGAACCACCTGTGTTCAAGGGTGAAAGAACAGATAACTCCCAAGAGGGTCTGTACCCACCAAATATAAAGCTCAGCTGCAAACGTTTGCTTTGGGCACTAGAGGGTCTCTTGAGAAACCTATATGCAGGTCAGAAAGCAACAGTTAGAACTGGACATGGAACAACAGACTGGTTCCAAATAGGAAAAGGAGTACGTCAAGGCTGTATATTGTCACCCTGCTTATTTAACTTCTATGCAGCGTACATCATGAGAAACGCTGGGCTGGAAGAAGTACAAGATAGGATCAAGCTTGCAGGAAGAAATATCAATAACCTCAGATATGCAGATGACACCACACTTATGGCAGAAAGTGAAGAGGAACTAAAAAGCCTTTTGATGAAAGTGAAAGAGGAGAGTGAAAAAGTTGGCTTAAAGCTCAACATTCAGAAAACTAAGATCATGGCATCTCGTCACATCACTTCATGGGAAATAGATGGGGAAACAGTGGAAACAGTGTCAGAGTTGATTTTTGGGGGCTCCAAAATCACTGTAGATGGTGATTGCAGCCATGAAATTAAAAGACGCTTACTCCTTGGAAGAAAAGTTATGACCAACCTGGATAGCATATTCAAAAGCAGAGACATTACTTTGCCAACAAAGGTCTATCTAGTCAAGGCTATGGTTTTTCCAGTGGTCATATATGGATGTGAGAGTTGGACTATAAAGAAAGCTGAGTGCCAAAGAATTGATGCTTTTGAACTGTGGTGTTGGAGAAGACTCTTGAGAGTCCCTTGGACTGCAAGGAAATCCAACCAGTCCATCCTAAAGGAGATCAGTCCTGGATGTTCATTGGAAGGACTGATGCTGAAGCTGAAACTCCAATACTTTGGCCACCTCATACGAAGATTTGACTCATTGGAAAAGACTGTGATGCTGGGAGGGATTGGGGGCAGGAGGAGAAGAGGACGACAGAGGATGAGATGGCTGGATGGCATCACCGACTTGATGGACATGAGTTTGAGTGAACTCCGGGAGTTGTTGATGGACAGGGAGGCCTGGCGTGCTGTGATTCATGGGGTCTCAAAGAGTTGGACACGACTGAGCCACTGAACTGAACTGGGTCTCTGAACAATGACTCCAGGAAGCGTCTTGATCTTGATTATAGTGCATTTTACTTCGATTAAGACAATGTCAGTGTTGTCGTCCTATGTTTGTATTTAGATTGGAAGAAAAATGAGTGACCAAGACGAGGACCCACTTCCAAAATTTGACAAAGTCTGCTTTCTTCCCAGGGGAAAATGGGAAGGTAAAGAAAAGGAAAGAGGAGAATTCTGTACTGCTCTAACACTCCCAAAAAGAGATGTAAACTGCCTCCCAAAGAACTAACCTGTGAGCTCCTTTACAAACCTCCTATAAAATCGACACTGCTTACTGAAATCATACCAACTTGAAATATTTTCTGTAGAGATGCACCCTAAAATAGGAAGGACTCTGATGAAGGTTATCAAATAACTACATTCTTGACGTACTCATGCCTTTTAAAAAAACACTTATGGAAAGTTTTTTGTTTTGTTTTGTTTTTGTTTGTTTGTTTTACTTTACAATATTGTATTGGTTCTGCCACACATCAACATGAATCCGCCACGGGCATATGGGTGTTCCCCATCCTGAACCCCCCTGCCACCTCCCTCCCCATACCATTTTGGTTTTTTTAAGAGAGAAGCAGAGAGAGGTGTGGCAATTTAAGTCATGAAAAGAACAAAGAACACAGAGAAAACTTGTCAGGCAACCTCTTCTTCTTCAAGATATCTAAGGAATGAAAAGGGAAATTTCACACCAGCAAGCAACAGTGGTTCAACTGATTACGGTGATAGATGGCAGTCAAGGCTATCATAGCCAGGTCAGAGCAGCGGGTTTAGGTTTCATATTTAGTACTAACTTGCTTCACAAGTCATTATGCAATGACTTTCAACAGGTCCAAGGAAAGTGATGGCTGCTGTTTTTCTACCACCCAACATGATCATGCACCCTAATATTCTAGAATATTTTCAGGTTCATTGAAGAGATTTTAGAAGTGACTCTAAGGAAATTCATTTCCTTCTCCTTCTTGCCAATTATTAATGTGGATAACCAATTAAGTTATATGCCATTGATAGAATTATCACTAATGTGTGACCAATTACTTATATAGTTAAGCATGATCTTTACAAAGAAACACAGCTTACTAACAATATCCTTGAGATTCCTAAAAGTTCTTTGCATATGCCACATACTCATGTATTTGATGAATGAGTGCAGAAATAAATCACAAATCAATAAATGCATTTAACAATATATTTTTGAGATCTAATCTAGTTCTCATAATGTAGTTTCAAGATATATCCATCCTGTTTAAAGAAAAATTGACAAAATGGGACTTTTCTAACAGTTATTTATGTGAAATTGATAAGACTTCCTCAAGTAAGCTATTACTTGTGGATCATAATTATTAATATTTAAAAACTAAAAATGAGCCAATATTTATATCTACACTGATAGCCTCAGGGCTTCAAATTTGAGACTTACTCCATTTCTATCTCTGTCACTTTTCTTATAATAAACTAATAAATCACATGTATTAGTTAAAACCCTGCTGATAGATCTGGAGGCTGGATATGGTGTCAGGAGCCAAAATTTGGCAAAGATCCATGGGGTTCATGTGTTTGATCACAAAAGGCAATTTGTACAATGGCAATAGAATGGAAATATTCTGAAATCACATGGCATTTCATTTTTATTCCACAAGTATATTATTTTAAATATTTTCAGGCAAAGGCTAAAATGACATTGCATACAGAAACTAAACCCAGGTTTATACTTTCAAATAATTTTGATAACAAGCTCAGTAAAGGAACACACTGGAGCAAGGAAATTGCACTAAGAAAAGACAAAAATCACTAGGTTACTGCCTGCCACACACCCACCATAAGCCCTAGGCTGCCATTTTTATAAACTGTTATGGGAATACCAAAGAAGAAGCAGCATTTTCAAACTCTCACTGAAAAAGGAAAAAACAACAGGTACAAAATTCACTTTTGGATGCTCAACTTCCCTCACTTGATGGGAGGCCAAGAGGCCACCGTGAAAGCAATGTGGAGAAGTTTTCCCCCTAAGTTTTTAAATTACTAAATCATTACTTAAACTATCTAAGTGATTACCTTCAACGTCTGCTTTGCTTTGGCTATGGAGACATAGTCACAACCATGAAGACCCTACTGAAACAAGAAGATATGAAGTTCATAAAATGGTCTCTGTCTCAACAGCAGAAAGGCGCATGAATGTTACCTGAAAATGCAAACTGTGATCTTTTTTGACGAGATTAAAGAAAATCTTTACTTTCAAGTTATAATAACTATTCTTACATTTCTTCATATCCTAGAGTCAAAGGAAGTTTTTAATGCCTAATAATCCACATTAAGTGATAACTAAGGCATAAACAGTCTGAGAATTGGTAGACACTTTAAAACATAAATGTTTAGAACTATCCATTTTTGGGGGTCCTTTGGTCTCCTGTTCCTTGCTGAATTCTTAGTTTAACAACAAGAGATACATGTAAGGAAATAATTTTTCCCCCAAAACAGACATCAAGTCTATGTCTCGATTCCATAACTGAAATATATCAGGCTCTAGAGAAGGTTTCATGAAACTGTAGAAAAAATTGTTATGTAAATACAGTCTTTATTTTCTCTATGAAATTTACTGTTTTAGGTGAATATCCTGCCATCTTATTCTGACTTCCCTACTTACTTGACTTCTTGCATTTACTCAAGGTTTCACCATTATATTTCCATTCAGAAAATTGTGTGACATGTGAGTATATTAATACTTCCTTCTGTTGAAATTTAAAATGTACGTAGGTAGTGTATTTATGCAGATTAGAAATCTCATAATAGTCACATATTCATCAGGAGATGCCCAGTTTATCTGAAAGGTAATTGGTTGAAAGTCCTTCAGTTATAATTGAAGGACATGTCCCAGATTCTCTGCCTAAGCATCAGGGTTTCAAAGTACAGTTATCCTTGGTAAACATTCATTTCCCCTCCCGTGATTAGATGTTATTATGGCTGTAACTTACTATTCAAGGTTATCTTCCATTTTATCCTTAGAATATTTAATCTCCACCGTGTGTGTGTGTGTGTGTGTGTGTGTGTAAGTGTTATCCATCAGATCTATGGATGTTGTATATGAAGAAAGATCCCACTCAATCCTTGCTGCCAGTATGTCAATTAAAAATTCAGGCTTCTTTGGAATTCTTCTCGTGCTCATTGTGGGATTTCTTTTTGTTATAAGATGTTGAATAAATACAGGAGATAGATGAGCTACCCAAGATTGGATAAGAGCTCATTCCTCTCTTGGCTTCTGAGAACACTTTCGGCTCCTTGTCATGTTGGTTGAAGGTTGACAGGGCAATTAGAAGAAGATAGAAAGATACTTTGTAAACATCACCATGGGAGCAGGATTCTGTGACATATACATTGTGGTCCAAAGTGCCTCTGTGCAAGGCTGAAGCCTAATTTAGCCATAGGTGAACAGGCCAATAACACTCCTAAAGCTCTGTGTGCCATATGTTTCCATAATTTCTCTATTAATCGAGGACTTCAAAAGACCATGATCATCAAAAGAAGAGTACCAGATGGGTAACATTATCATGGCTAACACATTGGTGGATGATGGCAAATTACTGTGTTACTATTTATCTGGGTGTTGCAGTTTAGAATGGAGTCCTTGGGGACCTTATGCCTACTACCAAAGTTAGAAGAGAATTTGAAATCCCAGGTCTGCCCTTTACCTGCCTTCAAATGAGGCCTTGGAGGTACTATCCAATTATCTCTGCCCCACATATTTTATGAGGCTGGGTTTCAAGAAAAATATGAACAAATGACCATGTTTAGAGTGAAAGTTAGAGACTGTTAACTAAGGTGTCCGTTTCTGTGAAAATGAAAAAAAAAATTGTAGAGCTAGTTAAAAAAGAGAAGGCATGAGAAAGTTCTTTACATGGTGATATTTCAAATAATTATAATTTTTCCATGGAGTGTATAGCCCCCTTAAATGTGATGTCTGTAATACAAGCTAGATTGTAAAACCTCTGGGCGAGAGAGAAGGCATTTCTCCATAACAGCCAAGAGTGTTGGAAGGACAGGTGTGAGTCCAGTGCAGGAAGATTAGAAGTTGGCCAGAGAAGCTGGTATGTAAAAGGAAATGAAAGTAAGAGAAAGCTACAGCTAGGAGAAAAGTCATATAATGTAGTGATTTCCTGCTGGTGTTCTGTTAGGGAAATGGGACAAATATCTCTAAAAAACTCACCGTTTTTTTTTTTTTTTTGGTAACGTTAGGACTTTCATTAGAGTAAAACAAATTGAGTACATATCCTAACATTAATATTAAACCCAAATTCTTATATCTTGTTCCTCCCCAAATCTACATAAGGAATCTCCTCAAGGTCTTAGCATGCCTCTAACAAGATGGCAGGAAATGACAGAATATACCCTAAACAACATACAGCCAAGCTTCAAATGAAAATGTTGCTACTACTATAAGTGGAACACACCATTCTAGTGAATAAAAATTTGAAATGAATCAGTAAGATTTCTTCAGTAAAAGTCTTGACAGTTAGATGATGAAGGTACCTTCTGGGTCCAGAACCAAGCAAGATTCCATGATTTACTGAGGAACTGAAATGCAAAATGTCAACTATTAGAAGGGAAAGACAAGGCAAGGTCTATCATGACTCAGTCTGCAGAAACTTAACTCACTGACTTTATGAAAAAGATACCAAAAAATAAATGAGTCCTAATTTATTATAGTCAATGTTGTCATTACAAAATTTCTACCGTGCTATGTTCAGTGCAAATGCAAGATAGCTACAGTTATAAACTATGTTTCTTAATGAATCTGGCTGCATTCTGTTTATGCAACTTGGCCCTTGGAAGGATAATACACAATTTATAATGACAGATATTTCATAGGTTTGTTCTTTGGCTGCTAGAAGACTCATCAATAATTTAACAACATGACACCCTTTCTTTAAAATTGTTTCATATACTTTCATTTTGCAAAACTCATTTTAAAAATTACTCATATTTATATCAGCATAGAACATGTAAACCAACCAAGAAATGTTCTTGTTGGAAAGACTAAAAAAGGAAGAAAGAAAAATCATAAACTTTACTATTTCACATTATTATGTAATGCAAGGGAAATGATTCTTAAATCAAAAACAGAAGAAAAAAACAAAGGGTTTCATTTATTCCAAAAATTTAAAAAATACTTCAAAGGGGAATTTTACTGTGTGATATTTTCAGTTCAGATAAATTCAGTCACTCACTCGTGTTCGACTCTTAGTGACGCCATGGACTGCAGTACGCCAGGATTCCCTGTCCATCATCCACTCTCAGAGCTTACTCAAACTCGTGTCCATTGATTCGGTGATGCCATCCAACCATCTCATCCTCTGTTGTCCCCTTCTCCTCCCACCTTCAATCTTTCCCAGCATCAGGGTCTTTTCCAATGAATCGGTTCTTCACATCAGGTGGCCCAAGTATTGGAGTTTCAGCTTCCGCATCATTCCTTCCAATGAATATTCAGGACTGATTTCCAGTAGGATGGACTGGTTTGATCTCCTTGAAGTCCAAGGGACTCTCAAGAGTCTTCTCTAACACCACGTTCAAAAGCATCAGTTCTTCAGCACTCTGCTATCTTTATAGTCCAACTCTCACATCCATATATTACAACTGGAAAAACCAAAGCTTTGACCAGACAGACCTTTATTGGTAATTTCTCTGCTTTTTAATATACTATCTAGGTTGCTCACAGATTTTCTTCCAAGGAGCAAGCATCTTTTAGTTTCATGGCTTGCAGTCACCATCTGCAGTGATTTTGGAGTTCCCCCACCCCACCCCCACCAAAATAAAGTCTCTCACTGTTTCCATTGTTTCCCCATTATTTGCCATGAAGTGATGGGACCAGATGCCATGATCAGTTCTCTGAATGTTGAGTTTTCAGCCAATTTTTCACTCTCTTCTTTCACTTTCATCAAGAGGCTCTTTAGTTCTTCTTCACTTTCTGCCATAAGGGTGGTGTCGTCTGCATATCTTAGGTTATTGATATTTCTCCTGGCAATCTTGATTCCAGCTTGTGCTTCATCCAGCCAAGCATTTCACAAGATGTACTCTGCATATAAATTAAATAAACAGGGTGACAATATACAGCCTTGACATACTCCTTTCCCAATTTGGAACCAGTCTGTTGTTCCATATCCAGTTCTAACTCTTGCTTCTTGACCTGCATACAGATTTCTCAGAAGAGAGGTCAGGTGGTCTGGTATTCCCATCTCTTTAAGAATTGTCCACAGTTTGTGGGTGATTAACACAGTCAAAGGCTTTGGCATAGTCAATAACACAGAAGTAGATGTTTTTCTGGAACTCTCTTGCTTTTTTGATTATTCAGCAGATGTTGGCAATTTGATCTCTGGTTCCTCTGCTTGAACATCTGGAAGTTCTTGGTTCATGTACTGGTGAAGCCTGGCTTAGAGAATTTTGAGCTTTACTTTGCTAGCATGTAAGATGAGAGCAATTGTGTCGTAGTTTGAATATTCCTTGGCATTGCCTGTCTTTGGGACTGGAATGAAAGCTGACCTTTTCCAGTCCTCTGGCCACTGCTGAGTTTTCCAAATGTGCTGGCATATTGAGTGCAGCACTTTCACAGCATCATGTTTTAGGATTTGAAATAGCTCAACTGGAATTCCATCACCTCCACTAGCTTTGTTTGTAGTGATGCTTCCTAAGGCCCACTTGACTTCGCATTCCAGGATTTCTAGTTCTAGGTGAGTGATCACACTATCATGGTTATCTGGGTCATGAAGATCTTTTTTGTATAGTTCTCCTATGTATTCTTGCCACCTCTTCTTAATATCTTCTGCTTCTGTTAGGTCCAAACAATTTCTGTCCTTTACTGTGCTCATCTTTGGATGAAAATTTCCCTTGGTATCTCTAATTTTCTTGAAGAGATCTCTAGTCTTTTCCATTCTATTGTTTTCTTCTATTTCTTTGCACTGATCACTGAGGAAGGCTTTCTTATCTCTCCTTGCTATTCTCTGGAACTGTGAATCAATTGGTTATATCTTTTCCTTTTCTCCTTTGCCTTTCACTTCTCTTCTTTTCTCAGCTGTTTTTAAGTCCTCATCAGACAATCATTTTGTCTTTTTGCATTTCTTTTTCTTGGGGATGGTCCTGATCACTGCCTCCTGTACAATGTCACGAACCTCAGTCCATAGTTCTTCAGGGACTCTGTCTATCAGATTTAATCCCTTGAATCTATTTGTCACTTCCATTGTATAATCATAAGGGATCTGATTTAGGTCATACCTGAATGGTCTAGTGATTTTCCCTACTTTCTTCAGTCTGAATTTGTCAATAAGGCATTCATGATCTGAGCCACAGTTAGCTCCTGGTCTTGTTTTTGCTGACTGTATAGAGCTTCTCCATCTTTGGCTCTAAAGAATATAATCAATCTGATTCTGGTATTGACCATCTGGTGGTGTCCATGTGGAGAGTCTTCTACTGTGTTGTTGGAAGAGGGTGTTTGCTATGACCACTGTGTTCTCTTTGCAAAACTCTGTTAGCCTTTGACCTGCTTTTGTTTTGTATTCCAAGGCCAAATTTGCTTGTTACTCCATGTATCTCTTGACTTCCTACTTTTGCATTCCAGTCCCCTATAATGAAGAGGACATCTTTTTTGGGTGTTAGTTCTAGAAGGTCTTGTAGGTCTTCATAGAACCGTTCAGCTTCAGCTTCTTCACCATTACTGGTTGGGGCACAGACTTGGATTACTGTGATATTGAATGGTTTGCCTTGGAAATGAACAGAGATCATTCTGTCATTTTTGAGATTTTGATATTTGTCTATTGGCAGAGCGTTCTGACAAAACGTGGTCCACTGGAGAAGGGAATGGCAAACCACTTCAGTATTCTTGCCTTGAGAACCCCATGAACAGTATGAAAAGGCAAAGAGGTATGATACTGAAAGGTAAACTCCTCAGGATGGGAGATGCCCAATATGCTACTGGAGAAGAGTGGAGAAATAGCTCCAGAAAGAACGAAGAGGTGAAGCCAAAGCAAAAACAACACCCAGTTGTGGATGTGACTGGTGACGGAAGTAAAGTCCGATCCTGTAAAGAGCAACGTTGCATAGGAACCTGGAATGTTAGGTCCATGAATCAAGGCAAATTGGAAGTAGTCACACAGGAGATGGCAAGAGTGAATGTCAACATTTTAGGAATCAGTGAACTAAAACAGACTGGGATGGGTGAATTTAACTCAGATGACCATTATATCTACTACTATGTGCAGAAATCCCGTAGAAGAAATGGAGTAGCCATCATGGTCAACAAAATAGTCCAAAATGCAGTGATGTTTTAAATATATGGAATTTAATATATAAAGAAATATAATTTAATCCTGGATCAGCCACTTACTAGCTGGATTACCTTGGGAAAATTGTTAAATATCTATTATCTGCAGCTTCATCATCAAGAAAATACATAAATTAACAATCACACTGATTTTTTCAAAAAGCAGTAATGAAAAATATGTGTGCTAAATTGCTTCAGTTGTGTGTCTGACCCTTTGGACCCCATGGACTATAGCCTGCCAGGCTCCTCCATCCATTGGGTTCTCTAGGAAAGAATATTGGAATGGATTCCCATGCCTTCCTCCAGGGGATCTTTATAAGCCAGAGACTGAACCTGGGTCTCCTGCATTGCAGGCAGATTCTTTACCATTCTTTGAGCCAGCAGAGAAGCCCCTGTGAAAATATGATATAATGTATAAGTAAGTGTAATTTGGATTTCCAAGTGGTAAGAACCCACATGCCAGTGCAGGAGACATAGGAGACAGTGGTTTGATCCTGGGTTGGGAAGATCCCCTGGAGGAAGGCACAGCGACCCACTCCAGTATTCCAGCCTGGAGAATCCCATGGACAGAGGAGCCTGGTGGGCTATGGTCCACAGGGTCACTAAGAGTCAGACACAACTGCAGTGACTTAGCACAGCACACACAGCACAAGTATATTTCACAAACCATACAAAAGAAATACTTTACCCTCCATCAAGTAACACAGTTAGGAAAAAGTATTATAAAAAATTACTCAAAACTTAGGTTTAGGGAAAATTATTTCAAAAGGATTAACTGCTATGACAAAACTTTTCAGATTGTACTTTGTCACAATCTGTATACAAAAAGTACACAAAAAGTACTTTGTACTTTTTAATAAAGGGCCTAATTTAGACCCTTTATTAAAAATACTAAAAGGTACAAAATGCAATTTCATCTCTCCAACCCACCATATCCTGGTCAGAAAATCCTGTCATATATAACAAAATTAATGGGATTTAATATTGATAACATAAAAGCAAACTGGAAATGGAAATATATAACTGTAGCAATTTGAGAATATCCCTTTGTTCACTCACCAAATAAATCATTTTTGGGGAAAGATCTTTCAAGTCTGGCCAATATACTGAAAAAAAATCAATAACTATGTTGAACAATGTGAAAACCATCCTGGTTTTTCTGAATTTTGTGTGTGTGTGGGGGCGGGAGCAGGGGTGTTATTGTTTTCTAAGATTGTTTCTTGGGTAATCTCTTCTAACAGGCATTGGCTATTAAATTCCATGCTTTACCAAACCACAGCAGCAAAGGAATAAGCTAATTAGGAGCTACCATTAAGTACAGGTCAATTATCAGTGGATGCTGAAAGCTGAGCAGCAATACTCACAACACGACATGCCAAAGACCAGATAGTCTGACACAGAATGAATAGCATATAGTTAAAAACATGGGCTCTGAAATCAGATATGTTGAATTCAAAGAAAGATTTTAACTCCTATAGCTGTGTGACATTTGGGGAGTAATTAACTTCCTAATACTTGATTTCCTTATTTTCTATATATATACAAAATAATCCATAATAAATTTGGTACAATGAATTTTTCTCAATGGCAGGAAGGTACAGCAATGCAGAAAGTGGGAATAAAACTCATAGGTCCTATGTATTTCCTCAAGTGTAGCTGTTTACTTTCCCAACGTTTTTGTAAGCTTAAATAATTTTATTTTTGGCTAGTAAAGAATATTATCCATTTATTCTAGATGTAGTGGAATGGCAAAAGAAAATGATTCAAGGTGAAATAGAGTCACGCGTGTATTGTACAACTTAAAGGCATGGTAAACTTTGCTGATCCAGTTTGAGATAAGTAAAAATGCTTATCAGTTCAGTTAAAAGGTAGACATAATATTTTTTTTTAAATCTACTCAATGCTAAGTGGCAAATATTGGCAAATTCTCAAGGAAAAGAGTTTTTGGTTTTGAGCTCTTATTTATGGTTCATCACACTTGATATACTTCTCTAACTTTTAAATAAGAATACAGAGAATGGCCCAGATATAACACTCTTTCAATTCTTTTAACAGATATCAAGTTGTATTTTTTTTTCTTGTTTTCCAATTTAGTGTCAAATGTAGTACTGGGTGCAATCATGGACAAAGTCTAGCTCATGTTTTTCTATGTTTAAAGGTTTTCATTCTTAAGGAATAAATCTCAGAAAGGTTAACATCCATTCAGCTGATTTTTTTTTATAGCTGTGGTCAATCACTATTTGTTTATTTTGCATTCATCCAAGATATATACTTTTCTCTGAAAGAAGAGGTTAAAAAGACATTAACATTTGCAAAGTCCTTTGAGAGATGTGTTACCAAAGTGTAAATTATATCCTATTGGGCCAACCTCACTGAACATGAATAAATTACAAAGAAATGAGAGTGTCTTTAATGGAGCAAAGACATTATTAAGAAGAAATCTTAAAGTGTTTGAATACATTTTAAATGTTCTTGCTTGCTTTATCTGAATTAGTGTTCAGTTTTGAGGCAGTTGGGCAAAGAAAGGTACTCAGTCTGGAAATATTCATGCCCTAATAGCAGCCATGTTTGTCTCATCATGGATTAGAACATTATAAAAGCTTTGAGATTTTATATGTGTATCAGAGGCAAACATGACCATTTTTTCCCTAAAAGTTATATATCCCATTAGATAGTTTTGAAATCATAATCACTGCTCCCATAAATTGCTAAATATATGAAATATTTATATCCTTGCTATTCAAGAAAATGAATTTTCGACATTCAGCTACTGAGGAAGGGCTGTTTATGCAATGTTTCCACTAAGATAAATGAAAGTTTTATTCCTTGCTACTTGTTTAAAACTCCTTTTCATTTTTACACAAGAGCCCATTTTTCATTACCAGGAAAGGTATGCAATTTGAACCATGTTACTTTTTATTCACAGTAAATCAATATATGTCATAAGAGCAGAAAAGAAAGTCACATTACTCCCTATCATTGGACCTTCCCTTAGAGCAAGTCCCAGAAGACATTGCCAGGTTGGGTTGCTATAGCAACAGAGCTCTGGTACCTCTTTTGCTTGGCTTGTTGTAGTGAGTTGTTTTTTTACACAGAGGTATAACCCTGAAGATTTTTTATAGTAAAGAAGAAATTACAAAGAATCAATAATACTGTGTGTGGCTTTTCCATTGATTTGTGATGACTTAATTCAAAACTAGTATAATGAAGGTGACTGCATAACATTTCAAATCCCTTTGCTGAGTTCCAATTAAATTATTTATTGCCCTTTCCATAGGCTTCCTAAATAGTCAGATTTCTTAAAATATGAAGAAAAAAATATTCAGACTCTTCAGAGTGTTAGAATGAAAACTGATATGGTTTACCCAGTTGTAAAAATCTGCTATTAAAATGTCTTAAAATAATATTAATCCACTTAAAAATATCAATAATTAGTAAAAAGACAAGAAAACTATATTAGCAATGTAAAAAATTACCTTTTGACTTCCCTTAAAAAGATATAAGATATAATGATGTTTTCTTCCAAATATCAACATGAATCAGCCATAGGTATGAACATGGGAAGCCATAGGTCCCTTCCCTCTTGAACCTCCCACCCATCAAAAATTCTGTAAAGCAATTATCCCTCAATTAAAAAAAAAATAAGATATAATGGTGGAAAGTAAGATATCTTATTGTCTTATATAGGCCATATAAACCATTTTGAATAGTGTCTGACATACAGGTAAACACCTAATAATTATTAAAATTTTTCTTACTACCACAATACAGTCAGGCAAACAAATTAAATCCTTTGCCTTACACTGCATAGTACTATTGATTATGCAATTGTAATACCTTTTGTATCTGAATATTTGTAAAGTAAAAATGATAAGGAATACACTACTATATAGTTGAGCCTTAAACTTATTGGAAAAAGGTGCAAGTCCTTTTTACAGGACTAACCTTGTGAATAAAAATCTGCATCTAATGGACATGCCATAGGCAGGCAGCTTAGAATGGAGTGTGTTATGGATTTGGGAGTCAAAACCTAGATTTCGTGCATCATACTATTTACTTAAGACCCTAACCTTAATTAAGTCTTTGTCTTTTCATGTATAACAAAAGGATAAAAACATTTTCCCAGCTCAGTGGTAGAGAAGTCAGTGAGACAATGTACATAAAGCACCTGTTATAATGCCTGGTGCAAATGATGTTTATTAAATTTCAGCTGCCTTTCCTTGACAGTTTTCCAGGCATTTCCTTGAATCGTAATTTCTAAATGGAATTTACATATAAAACTATATAAATTCAACATTTCTTAGAAATACTTTGCTATGTGTATGCATGTATACTCAGTCTTGTCCAACTTTTTGCAACACCATGCGCTGTATAGCCCACCCAGCTCCTCTGCCCATGGATGTTGCCAGGCAAGAATACTGGAGTCAGCTGCCATTTCCTACTCCAGGGGATCTTCCCAACCCAAGGGTCAAACTCGTGTCTCCTACTTCCGCATTGGCAGACAGATTCTTTACCACTTTGCCACCTGGGAAGCCACACTTTGATATAAATGGATTTTAACTCTGGCAAACTGTAGAAAACTTTCATACAATTTTATGTTACAAATTATTTTTTAATTAATTTGGTTGATAATGTCTTTCCCAAAGTATGTTTTGATGACCTCCTAGCCCAGGACAATGCTCTGGGGAAAAAAGGTGGCATAGGGACCATTTCCATGGTCGGATACATTTAGAAAATACTACATAATATATCTCATTCTTCTGATTAATATATCACATTAATATATTCAGCCCTCCAGGAAATCTCAGATAATCCCAGATAAATAAATTAGTATTATTTAGTGCTAAATAGTATAAATTCAGGAGTTGGACCTTTGAATCCTACTTTCATCACTTCAGTTCAGTTGCTCAGTCATGTCCGACTTTTTGTGACCCCCTGGGCTGCAGCACGCTAGGCGTCCCTGTCCATCACCAACTCCCAGAGTTTATTCAAACTCATGTCCTTTGAATTGGTGAAGCCATCCAACCATCTCATCCTCTGTCATCCCCTTCTCCTCCCGCCTTCAATCTTTCTCAGCATCAGGTCTTTTCAAATGAGTCAGTTCTTCATATCAGGAGGTCAAAGCACTGGCATTTCAGCTTCAGCATCAGTCCTTCCAAGGAATATTCAGGACTGATTTCCTTTGGGATGGACTGGTTGGATCTCTTGAAGTCCAAGTCTTCAAGAATCTCCAACGCCACAGTTCAAAAGCATCAATTTTTTGGCACTCAGCTTTGTTTATAGTCCAACTCTCACATCCATACATATATGACTACTGGATAACCATAGCTTTGACTAGATGGAACTTTGTTGGTAAAGTAATGTCCCTGCTTTTTAATATACTGTCTAGGTTGCTCATAACTTTTCTTCCAAGGAGCAAGTGTCTTTTAATTTCCTGGCTACAATCACCATCTGCAGTGACTTCATAGCCCAAGAAAATAAAGTCTCTCACTGTTTCCAATGTTTCTCCATCTATTTGCCATGAAGTGATGGGACCAGATGCCATGATCAGGTTTTCTGAATGTTGAGCTTTAAGCCAGTTTTTCACTCTCCTCTTTCACTTTCATCAAGAGGCTCTTTAGTTCTTCTTCACTTTCTGCCCAGAAGAGTGGTGTCATCTGCATATCTGAGGTTACTGATATTTCTCCTGGCAATCTTGATACCAACTTCTGCTTCATCCAGCCCAGCGTTTCTCATGATGTACTCTGCATATAAGTTAGATAAGCAGGGTGACAATATACAGCCTTGACATACTCCTTTCCCAATTTGGAACAAGTCTGTTGTTCCATGGCAAGCTAACTGTTGCTTCCTGATCTGCATACAGGTTTCTCAGAAGAGAGGTCAGGTGGTCTGGTATTCTCATCTCTTTAAGAAATGTCCACAGTTTTTTTGTGATCCACACTGTCAAAGGCTTTGGCATAGTGAATAAAGCAGAAGTAGATGTTTTTCTGGAACTCTCTTGCTTTTTCAAAGATCCAACATATGTTGGCAATATGATCTCTGGTTCCTCTGCCTTTTCTAAATCCAGCTTGTATATCTGAAAGTTCACTGTTCACATACTGTTGAAGGCTGGCTTAGAGAATTTTGAGCATTACTTTGCTAGCATGTGAGATGAGTCCAATTGTGTGGTAGTTTGAACATTCTTTGGTATTGCCTGTCTTTGGGACTGGAATGAAAGCTGACCTTTTCCAGTCCTCTGGCCACTGCTGAGTTTTCCAAATGTGCTGGCATATTGAGTGCAGCTCTTTCACAGCATCATCTTTTAGGCTTTGAAATAGCTCAACTGGAATTCCATCACCTCCACTAGCTTTGTTCACAGTGATGCTTCCTAACTTCCACTTGACTTCGCATTCCAGCATGTCTGGTTCTAGGTGACTGATCACACCACTGTGTTTATCTGGGTCATGAACATTTTTTCATATAGTTCTGTGTATTCTTGCCACCTGTTCTTAATATCTTCTGCTTCTGTTAGGTCCATACCATATCTGTCCTTTATTGTGCCCATCTTTGCATGAAATGTTACCTTGGTATCTCTAATTTTCTTGAAGAGATCTCTAGTCTTTCCCATTCTATTATTGTCCTCTATTTCTTTGCATTGATCACTGAGGAATGCTTTCTTATCTCTCCTTGCTATTCTTTGGAACTCTGCATTCAAATGGATTATCTTTCCTTTTTTCCTTTGCCTTTTGCTTCTCTTCTTTTCACAACTATTTGTAAGGCCTCATCAGACAACCATTTTGCCTTTTGTATTTCTTTTTCTTGGGGATGGTCTTGATCACTGCCTCCTGTACAATGTCACAAACCTCTGTCCCTATTCTTCATGCACTCTATCAGATAAAATCCCTTGAATCTCTTCAGGCACCCCGTCTATCAGATCTAATCCCTTGAATCTGTTTGTCACTCACACTGTATAATTGTAAGGAATTTGATTTAGGTCATACATGAATAATCTCATGGTTTTGCCTACTTTCATCACTTATGGGGTCGCAAAGGGTCAGACACGACTGAGTGATTGAATTGAACTGAGCTTCATCACTTGTTTGCTTATAATCTGGGAAGTCAGTCAACCTCTGTGTTTCTCAGCTTACAATAAGAATGGCAACATTGCACTGAGAAGCTAAAGTGAGATATATCACAGGTGCTAAGAGAGACTAACGGAGTCAATTATCAGTAATCAGAGTTATTAAAAAAATCTGTTTAAACCTATGGTCATACCTTTCTTTTTTATGAATAATATTTTTTAACATCTTCTAGAACTATAAATCCTTGAAACAAATTTTGAACAAGGCTAAATTTAGGGTAGTGGTAAACTGTAATTAACCAAAAAATTATTCATTGTATTAGTGCACAAAGCACAAAAAAAGTCAGCTACTTCACCACATGTGAGCCCACTGGCTTGCTCTCACGCTCCACTATCAGAACACGAGAGCAACTGTGTTAAGTGTCAAGATCTTACCCCCATGGAAGTTCTATTCACTGGAGTCATTTACATCCAATTCATGCATTAGCACAGGTCAGTTTATTGTATTAGATTATTTGCATGTCACTAAAAACTGAGCCTTGAAGGAAAGGGATATCAAATGATAAAAACCTAATGACTATAAAGTTTTTAGTCATTAAAACTTCAGCAGGGAGAAAACTGAGCATATGGCTCACTGATGGGGTCTGAAAAGAAAAGGGACATTGATAGGTTTATACATTTCCTAGGGCTAACTGCAAACAATTTATGTGAGTTTTCACAATGGAAATATAAAATAGTAAAGAACAATAAGGAAAGATGAGAGCTTCATCCGAGGAAAAATATGCTACAAGTTCACAACAAAATGCAAAGCCCTCACTGGTCTAAACAACACCATGGTGCCAATAAACCTCTCTACTGTTCAGAAGATAAAAAGCTTAGGCAAAAGACTGGAAAAATAAGCAGTGAGCTAATTAATCTGACACATTTTAGAAGTCCATTTATTTATTCTCACATTTGCAACGGTATCAGGTTGCTGACTTTGCTTTTAAAGAATCCTTATTTTTTAATATCATCAGCAGTAAATGTAGGACAGAAAAAAATCATTCACTCATAATTTAATGCCTTCTGAAAATTAAAAAAAAATATTTTCAATTATTCCTATTCCCTTTAAGTCTTAATTATATTGGATTTATACACAGATATTTTTACATGTAAATACAATTTCAAAGTCTGTTTTCCCACTTAACATTGTATCTTCAGTTTTTTCTCACGATACAGAGAAGTCTTTAAAATAATCATTCCTAGTACCTCAATGGTTATATTCTTCCATGATCAGATATGCAGGTGATTTCTAATTGTACTGTTAAAAACCTGATCTTTTCATTCATATAGTTAGTTCTTTCTTTTAGATTAGTGGTTTCAAACTTTAGGACACATCAGAATCATCCAGAAGGCTTGTTAAAGCACAGGTGTCTGGGCCCCACCCTCAGAGCTTCTGATTCAATAGGTCTGGAGACAGGCTCAAGAATTTGCATTTCTAACCATTTCCCAGATGACTGCTGCATATCTGAGGACCAGTTTTTAAAATCATTGTTAGATTGTTTACACGGAATACTATTGTTAAAATATTTCCATGGAGTTGCATTGGGGTTGACAAATCAAATAGTATAGACATTTTCATGGCATCTAAGACATATTTCTGAAAACCTTCCTACAAGCTTATACAGCTTTATATTGCCAAGTGATTTTTCAGTACTTGAAGCCTGGGTAGTTACCAACTAACTGAATGAACAAAAGAACAAAGGAAAATTCTTACCTTTCTCCTCCGCAAGATCATGACATTAGGCTGAAAGCCATCTGTTTACATTTCAAAGATACACAGCATGGCTAAATAGAAATACCTAAATCTCTGTTACTACAGAAGTCAACAAGGAGGTTTCATCATCACCCCAAAGACAGTGAAAAATAATTGATAGATTTAAACCTTGGAAGAGAGCAAATCTGTATCTGTACCACAGACAGAAATTGACTGCATTTAGCTTTGTTGGTCTATTTAGTCACTCAGTCGTGTCCGACTCTTTGCGACCCCGTAAACTGCAGCACACCAGGCCTCCCTGTCCATCACCAACTCCCAGAGTTTACCCAAACTCATGTCCATTGAGTCGGTGATACCATCCAGCCATATCATCCTCTGTCATGCCCTTCTCCTCCTACCCCCAATCCCTCCTAGCATCAGGGTTATTAGGTAGTTCAAAAACAGTGCTGCTCATTGGAAGGTATAATGCCAAATCTGGGGCTTTGAGAAATTGTTTTTGATAAAACTAGAAACAAGAGAATTCCCACTGTAGCAGGGGATAATTAGCATATTTGCCTAAAAGTGACAGTTAAAAACCTTGGAGATATCCTCTTGTACTAAAGGATTCTTTATATGGGGTAGAGATTTCTCCCTCACCTTTAGAAACTTGTGCATATAAGTCAACATATCTACATAAGCATGTAGATGCATTTAACATAAGTAAACATTAGATAGCCATGCATGCAAAGTATCCAATCATACATTCGTTTCTACAAACCCACAGTAAAGCATATGCTTAGCACAGATATCATCTGCAGAAACGTCTTCTGGGCTCTTTCTCAGTAATCCATACACATTCTTAATTTTTCATTCTTATTGGTTGTTATTGTATTGACTAAAATGCATAATGAGAAAATGTGTTCACAACAACAAAAATACATAATAATCATAATCCATACATAAGTCATTGGATGTTGTCAACAAACTGGAATTGGTTAGACGTGAAATTGTTAACTCTAGCTAATGCTGAGAACAGTAAACAGCAGTAAATGTGTTAGATACAGAATTATCAAAAGAATTGTGCAATTATGACTTTCTAAGGAATAGTGCTTTCTATGTCAGTGTTTTTTAGGGATTGTTCTCTCTTGGTCTTAGGAAAAGCAAACAAATGTTTTGAGAGATTAAATTCTCTTGATGATTAACAAAGCAGATCACAGCCTGAAAGTTTGCTTTATTAAGTCAATAATTACAATCACAAATTGTTCATGATATCTAGTCAGATTTTTAATTAGGATGACTGAAAAATGGCCAGAGACCACCAAATCATTCATTGGCACAGGCCCCCTACTTCTTTATTCTAACCCAGAAAACTAGTAAAATAATGGCAGTCATCATTTAATCACTCTATCATAATGAGTTTTGACTTTCCTCACCCTGGTTCATAACCCAAACTTTTTCAAAAGACATACTCAAATAATTTGAAAGTTATCAGGACCTATGGGTTGATCATTTCCCAAACTTAAGATATGGAAAACCAGGGCAGAATAGTGTTTCTTATTACCCACTGAAGCAGACTTTGTTCCTTTGAAACTAAATGACTAGACCAAAAAAAGAATTTGTTTTCTCTTCTTTTCCTCATTCAATTTGATTCTATGATCTGTTTGGTGTATATGTAAAAAGATAAAGTTGTATTTATTTAGCCCTCAGCAGTAATTATGTATGATCATAAAAATTTCCATACCTCATGTCTTCAAAGCCAATTGGAAGCACCACTTGGGAAGTTCCTGCTTAGTTACTGGTCATATTTTCCCTGTAACCCCCAACTCAAGCTCTGTACATGCTCAGGAGAACAAGCTGTCAAGTGAAAAGTGAAAATTTACCCTAATAAAAAGGATCTTCTCTCCCACACGGTATCTTCCTTGAGAGAGCCTCTCCACACAGAACTTGCTTGGGCACTTGCAAGGAGGATCTTCAGAAATCCGCTTCACCTGAAATAGAAGAGCTGGCAAGTTCATTCTCCTTAATCAGATTCCATTTAGGTTAATTTATTTCATGGGTTCAAAGGCCACTAAACCATTAACGCGTTTAAAAGTGTTCTCCATCAGCCTATGGACATGATATGAGCACAGAAATATCATATTAAACCTTAACTATGTAAAGGTCAGGCCCTGAAGGCACTTTGTGCAGGCCAGTAACTGCACTAAGGCCTAAGCGGGCTGATGGCAATGATAATACTGGAGGATAATAGGGAGCAAATCAACTGGCAGTGTAGGGATGATGCTCTGCATTCTCATGTTTAGTGAATGAAGAAGACTGTGCACATTGTGTTGCCAAGAAAGTCTACTGATGGCTAGAACAGCTTCTATATTAACATAGTGCATATGCTTCCCTATCATAATTTTAACATTAATTTTACCCATTTTCAAAATAAATGAGAGTTTAAATTTTATTATTATTTTAAAATGAGACTACCACTTCACCCTATTTTGAACTCTTTTTGTCATCTTTAATTCATCCAGATTAATCTGGCAATTCACTCCTCAGTAATTCCCATCTTCCAAGACCTATTCTCATAACAGTATCTTACAGTTTATATGCATTTTTAGAATCCATGTCTGACTATCAAATTTTCTGTTTTATCTCCATGTGCATGCATACTAAGTCACTTCAGTCATGTCTGATTCTTTGTGACCCTATAGATTGTAGCCCATCAGGCTTCTCTGTCCATGGGGTTCTCCCTACTCTTTAAAAAATGCATATACTAAATGATAAATGCAAAATGCTTATAAATAGTTGTGACTACTAAAGACAATATATAGTCCATTATCTTAGGAATAAGGTTTATTTATGTTTTCCTTTGTTGGGAACCTGCCATGTTGTATCTCATACCTGTCCTCTCTTAAAGTAACCAACCAACCAGACAATAGAGGCTTCTCTGATAGCTCAGTTGGTAAAGAATCTGCCTGCAATGCAGGAGACCCCAGTTTGATTCCTGGGTCAGGAAGATCTGCTGGAAAAGGGATAGGTTACCCACTCCAGTATTCTTGGGCTTCCCTGGCAGCTCAGCTGGTAAAGAATCCACCTGCAGTGCGGGAGACCTGGGTTTGATCCGTGGGTTGGGAAGATCTCCTGGAGAAGGGAAAGGCTACCCACTCCAGTATTCTGGCCTGGAGAATTCCATGGACTGTATCACCCATGGGGTCGCAAAGAGTCAGACACGACTGAGCGACTTTCACTTTTGCAACCAGACAATGCAAAAGAATACCTTGTGTATTGAGTCAAAGTTTCCATAGATGGCAGATCTAAATCATGCTCAACCTACATTTGAGAAGCTGCATAGAATAAATTTAGATTCTGAAGGAATTGGCTTGGATACCTCTCATTCAAATCCTTACTTCCATAAAGACATGACTCCTAGAATTTTGTCATCAAAGAAATTCAAATTTCTTCAACTAATGTCTGACTTCAATCAGCACTCCACTAAGCAAAAACTGTGGGAAGGGTAACATAGGAACTCACTTGCATGCTGGAATAAAGAACTTACACCACTCGCTTTCCCTATAATAAGTGAGGCTCCAGAAGGTATGAAAGCATAAGACAGTAGAGGGGAAAGCTAGAAAAAGTGGGGGAATCCTGAAGCAAAATTTATCTTAAGAGCTATACAATTATGGAGTCTTTGTTGGTGGTCCAGTGGCTAAAAACTCTGCACTCCCGAGGTAAGGAATGAGGGTTCCATTCCTGGCCAGAGAGCTAAGATCCCACATGCCTCAAGGGCCAAAAAAACCAAAACACAAAACAGAAGCAATACTGTAACAACTTTAGTAAAGACTTTAAAAATGGTCTACATGAAAAAAAAAGAACTATACAATTTGTCTCATGGATGCCTAGAAAGGAGAACCAACATGATTGCTCGGAAAAAGAGAACCAGTGTCAGGATATATATTTTTATCAGCTCCCTCTAGAATTCCTAATTCTGTCAACATATAAACCTACAATTCTTCTTACTTATTTGTGTTATAGCACATTGTATCTCAGTGGGTGGTTCACCTTCATGTCTCTTTGCCAGATTGTGAGTTACTTGAAGATTGAGATAATACTTCATTATAGTTTTAAATCCTTGAAATAAAACACAATGCCTTAATGGCATATAATATGTGTTCAATAAATACACATTGAATAAACAAGCACAGGGACTTAGGACACAAGAGTGAATTAGTGTGACAGATTGACTGGATTCAAAGAATTTTAGAGATGGCCTTCATTGAAAAAGTGAAATACCTAATTATGTTAGTGATTAGGCCCATGTCTTTGAGTTCTGAGTTTTTCCTACCATATGATACTTGGGTTATAGATACATCTACCCACTCCCCAAGTATTAACAGAATTCCATCCCTAGGAATTTTTTTAAGAGATATTCTTGAACAAGATGGAGATAATAGAACAAGAAGTATGACATTCCCTTCTATGATGCAGAACCATAGTCTGGGGTGGAGGTGAGGTTACAGGACCAATGAATGTGTACTGTTTTAGACATTTTAAGTATTCCAATATGTGTATCTCTTTTTATATGTATTTATAAACATGTTTTAAAACTCTAAATAAATATGTAAAGAAATTGGGTTTATTGAATACAATTGCTAGAAACAGTACAGCTTTTCTTAGCACCACAATAATTCCATGAGAAAAGAAGGAAAGGAGGGAGAGGAGAAGGGATGGAGGAAAAGAGAAGGACGTTGGCCACCTCCCCCCAAAGTATCCAACAATCAGCATCATAAAAGCACATGGCCCAAACTTTTAGAAACTCATGTTTGGCATAGCTTTTCTGCAGCTTAGTAATTGAACAGACATTAAATTGCTATTCAAGTGGTTCCTCTGCTAAGAATTGACAGTCACAAGTATGTATGGAAAGTATTTCCATCTTGAAGTGTTTTTAGACAATATACAGAAACTGTTGGTATCAAATGAAATAAAATACAAGAAACATTTTCTTAAGTGGTCTGTCCTTCTCTAATGTCTTCCTAAGCTTTGAAAATATACTTGCTTTTTTTAAAATCAAGGGCTTTTGTGTAGTTGTGAGAGAGCTGGAGGCAGAAGTGAAGAGACAAGGCCAGACTGTGGGTAATGGAAATATATTGTTAAGTAAACAGTGACTGATGACACCTGTGCTTCTTACATTACCTTGGGATAAGTCAGTCTGGCAGGTGTTCTGTTTTTGGCCAGGAACCCAGCCAGTATTCTGCTGAAATGGGATTTCAAGAGGAGCCTGATTACCCAGAATTATACTATCTCTCATCCCCAGACTGAGGAAGTTGATGGAGAAGAGGAAGAAAGTAAGACTGGTTTCTTAGAACTGTATTCAACTCATTGTGTGGGAACAGGCTCAACACAAGGGAACTAAACCTGACCCCATCATTTTATCACAGCTGAGTCACTTTATCAGGACATCTGGCGAATAAATTAATCTGAATGACTCCACTGTGTTCTCTTCCTCATAGGATGTCTTGCTTGATTAAAGAAGGTGGGATGTATTACCCACATTAAGGGTCACCTATTTTTTCCCCCAATTTTCCACAAATCTCCTAAGTCAAACAAGGAAATGTGAAGATGCATTGAAAGTTTCTAAACTGGCCGTTATTGTTGGAACTATTCACTGGAATATGACATTTTAACACGGGTCTGTGTCTCTTTTTTTTTTTCCCTCCTTCTTTCTTTACTCTTTTCTCCATTTTTTTTTCTTTTTCTTCTTCATTATTCTTCTTTATTCTTTTTTCCTCTTTTTTGATGTAAATAATATCTCTAGAGTATAAATATTCAATATTATTAAATAAACACAGGAACTTTGCAAGCAATATTTTATACCCCCATTCTAAAGCACATGTTGGAGTATGTGAATTGCAACTCCCCAATGGCTATCTATGCCTCATAGGCAGGGAAGCAGTTGCCATATGAACTATTTCCTTTTCATATTTGACATATGAAGCTCTGATTTAAACCATTAGTGAGGCCCAAATGGTTTTTCTCTCTGTTCTACTGTCCCTGAAATAAAACACTTTGGTGAAAAACTCTCACTTAAACAGAATGCAAATATTTCAGTACAGTTTCCCCAGTGTAGTATGAAGGAGACTTTAAGAGGCTTCTGTGTCCAAAGAAGCATGGAAAATTCCAGGTTAAACAAGATCTTCTTATAGAACTCATTAGTGCCTTTCATATGCCAGAATGCATTGCCAAACTCTAGGTAGGGACTATAGTAAGCTGTATTTCTTAAACTAACCTATCCATGGAATTATTCATGCCATGGACCATCTGGTGGTGTGAGTGTTTGATTAAATATTCTTTGAGAAATGCTGGTTTGAAGACTGCACACACAGCATTCTAGCTGACAACAATACATAAGAATCCATTTAGCACATTTCCTACATGCGATGAAAACCCCCTAACTATACAGACAGTTATGTTCCCAAACCCTGAAAAACTTTAGAGGGAGTTTAAAGCTTCTCGAAAGCCTCTTCCTCGTTTCCAGCTGTGAGAACAGAACTTGGCATAGCGAGAGCAACCACAGAGTGAGTCTTGCCATTTTGAAGACAGTCCCTAACTCACGTACGTGCTCTGAACTGGATTATTGGTGAAACTGTTCCAAAATCCCTTTCATAGTTGTTTCACCACCTTCTTCCCCTGTCCTTCTCCCCTTCTCAAGGATGAGGGGTGGCCACACGGGACACAAGCTGGAAGAAAGGGAACCATTCTAGCTACTTTGCCCAGGCTCAGGTAAACAGCCCAAGGGGCAACATCTCCTCTCCTTCTGCTAAGTTACAGCAGAGCTGAGAAGTGCACATTTTCTCCAGAGCACACGATCATTCCAGATAAACAGAAAAAGGGAGAGTCTTTTTCAAGCTTTGATTACTCACAGTAACAATGTATCCAATTAGCATGGCACTAGATATAGCAAATAAAATATGGTCCTCGTCTTTGAGAACAAAGACAGTACCTAGAGAAGAATAGGTATTTATGCCAAACATGATAAACACTTCACTAAATGTATAAAAACACTTGAGGAACCAAGGACACATTTGTCAGTTTTACCAGGAATGAGAGATGCCAAGAAAACTCTACAGAAGACCACATAACCTGAATTTTAGAAGATGAAAGGGTGTCTAAAAGTAGAAACCAAAAATGAGCAGGGTGAGGAAAGCAAATGAGGAAAACCACAGGGTGTAAAATAATCCTTGGGCATTTGGGCTTAGAGGACAGGTTTACAATAGATACATTACTATGCAAGAATGAACCCAGAGTGTGAAAAAGGCTGGGAAAGAAAAAATGGACCACAACATGGAGGACTTATGTGACACGTACATGAGTTTGGGCTTTACCCTGGACATTATAGAGCTCCTATAAGACTTTAATCAATTCTGAATTCCCTTTAGGTTGATCTTTCTGGTAGCAATAATGCTTGTGGAGAATTACGAGAACAGAGTGGTCAACAGTGTCAGACACACTGGAAAATGGTCTCATAATTTGAGGACTAAAATATTCATTTGTTCACTAATTCATTCATAAGGAGGTTAAGGGTGATGCTGGCCAGACCACTGACTATAATGCATTAAAGAAAGTGAATGAAGGTAACAGCTTAGAGGAAAAGGACAAAGATCAAACAGAGTAGCCCCAGAAAAACACTTTTATAAGAGAAAGACTAAAAGGAAGATCTTACTCTAAATGAAGTCTAATCAAAAAAGTATAATTGAGAAAAAAGAAAAGGTGTTCTTATCAATATATAATGTGCCATTACATACTATTAATACAAAGTTACTCAACTACCTTACAAAATAAAAATGAAATAGTAGGATGCAAGGCATGTGACTGATCTTTAGAAACATTCCTGTGATTTTAACATCCTTTTAGGTGCATTATATTGAAATGTCCTGCCTATCCTTTCATTTCTGAGTGGACTGAATATAGGAAAACTAAATTAAACTGATATCGGATAAGATAGCTTGATGGGCTAAGTGTATAATGTGCTGCCCTTAGCAGAAATGGAAATTCTCAATCTGTCAGATAAATTGTTATATTTCTGTTCATCTAAATCTGCAATGTAGATTATAGTGTCACATGAAAGAGAATAAAAGGTGGGAGAAATCTTTCTATATCCAACAGCACCAATCAGTCATTTCCCCAGATCTTTGCAGTTCAGGCCCAAGGGAAAGAAACTCTCAGCTAAGAGCTAGCTGTCCTTTTCAGTTCTGCCTATTCCTCATAACGGGCATTATGGTTGGTGCTAGCTTCTAAGAACTCTCCCTGTGTATGTGAGACGTACTGTACATATTGTACCAAGGGATCTAATCTGTGTATGTGAGACATACTTCAGTCTAACATCCCCAAGGTTTCCATTTTTCTTTTTTTTTTTAAGGTAATATGAATTCTTTTTTTTTTTTTTTTTTTACTTTATTTTACTTTACAATACTGTATTGGTTTTGCCATACATTGACATGAATCCACCACGGGTGTATACATGCTCCCAATCCTGAATCACCCTCCCACCTCCCACCCCATATCATCACTCTGGATCATCCCCATGCACCAGCCCCAAGCATCCTGTATCCCGTATCTAACATAGACTGGCACTTCGTTTCTTACATGATAGTATACATGTTTCAATGCCATTCTCCCAAATCATCCCACCCTCTCCCTCAGAGTAAAGGTTTCCATTTTTCATAAAACCCAGAGGCAGTTTTGACATTTACACTCAAAACATATGTCCTGAGAAGTAAATGCATACATGTAATCAGACACACCACTAACGACCAAGGACTTAAGAGACAACAGAAGTAGCCAGGGAATTTTACTTCATCCTGTTTACTGTCACACCCAGAATCTGTTTTCTGTATGAGGAGGTAATGAAAATATTTCCTAATCTGCCAAAGACGGTGACTCAAGGACTCTGTTAAGTAGAGGGAGGGTGACCTCAGAGAGTTAGACAAAATTGGGTTGCAATCTAAGCTTCTCTCTTCCTCTCAGCAGGTAATTCAACTTCAAGTCTCAGGTTCCTCAATAAGAGACCTGCCTAACAAGATCACTTGAAGAATAATGGCAGCCCACCTCCCACCCTGGTGCAGGGTCAGTAAAGGACAGTTGTCTTCTCCATTGCATTTTGCCTTTCTTTCTTTAACAGTCCTTAAGATCCCATACCTTCCGACTTCTTATCAATGAATAAGGGAGCAGGAAGGAATAGTATCAATGCTTAAGTGTTTCCAAAGACAATTTTCAGGAGCTGGACTTATTATCCTAAAATTTAAGGTACTACTCAGCAGAATTAAGTGATGCTGTACTTTAAATAAGATAAGCGGCTCAGTTTTGAATCTTGAAATCAATTGCAGGACTATAAACTTTCTCATAGGACTCTAAAAGAAATTGCAGTAACATTGGAATAGGCAGAGGTGAGACAGAGAGGAGACTAAATAGAATGAGTTTTGAAGTTCAAAAAGGAGCAAGTACTGGTAAGAAACCTGATGGATTTTACTTACTGCATCATCCAATAAGTTTCCTGTACTCTTTTTTCCAGAAGACTTTGAAGAAGGAGAAGGTGAAGGAGAAGGGGCGGAGAGTGTTTCTTCTTGTTCTATCTCTTTTTCCAATTTTATCAAACCAGGAGGCTCCACACCATACCTTTTTAAAAGACACCAGACAAGTAAACATGCATAATTTATAATGATGATACACTTGACATACATTACATTCAATTAGGAACACCACAAGACCAAACTGCTAACTTTTCAAAATAACATTAATTTCTTTCTGGCATTCTGATAGGTACTTAAATTGTCACCCTTTTAAGCAGGAAGAAAATTTGTATATATATATATACATACATACATACATACATGCACATACATAAATATACATACATATACACACACACACATGTTTACATGTTTACAGGTATATGTGCTTAGTTGTGTCTCTTTTGTGACCCCATGGACTGTAGCCTGCCTGGCTCTTCTGTCCATGGAATTGTCCAGGCAAGAATACTGGAGTGGGTAGCCATTTCCTCCTCTAGGGGATCTTCCCAACCCAGGGCTTGAACCCATATCTCTTGCAGTTCCTGCTCTGCCAGGCAGATTCTTTACCACTGCACCATCTTGGAAGCCCTCCTGGTTCATAGACTGTGTCTTTTCACTGTCACCTCGTGTGGCAGAAAGGGTAAGGGGTCTCTGTGGGGTCTCTTTTATAAGAGCACTAATCCCATTCATGAGAACTCCGTCCTCATCCCCAAAGCCCTGCTTCCTCATATCATCATAGCAGGCATTAGGTTTCAACAAACTATCTGGGGGGACACAAACATTAAGCCCAGTATAAAGTCCTAACTTCTAGTACCCCAGAATGTGACTGTATTTGCAAATAGAATCTTTACAAGGAGGTAATTAACATAAAATGAGGTCATTAGGGTGGGGCCTATTCCAATACGTCTGGTATCTTTATAAGAAAGGAAATTTGGACACAGACAAATACAGAGAGGTGTCCATGTGAAGATACAGAGACATGACCATCTACCAGCCAAAAGAGACACCTCAGAAGAAACCAACCCTGCTGACACCTTGACCTCAGAACTGTAAGAAAAGAAATTTCTATTTAAACCGCACAATCTGTGGTACTTTGTTAAGGCACCCTAGGAAACTACTGCAGTCAAGAATTTGCCAAAGTTTCGTTAGTCACTGGCATACTGCTATAATTTTTAGAGGAAACCTATACTCTAGAACACCAAAAATGTTAAATTTTAAGTCAAAATATCTGTTGAGCAGATTTTTAATTCTCAATACATCATTTTATAATGAAATATCATTAACATTTTAACATAATTTTTTGCAACACTAAATAATTCTCTGGAATTTATCTACTATACTTTTTCTTTTCTAAATGAGGTTAAAATCTGTTAATAGTAAAAGGAGATTTATATTTTATAATATAGTATATAGCATATAAATAAAATCTTAAAAGTATTTAATAGTTATATCTCAAATTTAGTACTTAATGAATCAGTTTCTATATAGCACTTTCAATCACTTTCTATTAATTGCTTCCAAAATTTGCAAAGGTGTAAAAGAGGTTGAGGATATCCAAGTAGAGGCTGATAGCAGCTAATACATATTCCTCAGGTGACAGCCTATACATCAGTGAGTATGTGTCATAGATGATGAATCTGCAGAAAAGAAGGGCTCCTACAGCAGCCAAGGGGCTTCCCGGGTGGCACAATGATAAAGAACCTGCCTGCCACTGCAGGAGATGCAGGAGACATGGGCTTCAATCCCTGGGTTAGGAAGGTCCCCTGGAGAAGGAAATGGCAAACCACTCCAGGATTCTTGCCTGGAAAATCCCATAGAGAGAGGAGCCTGGTGGGCTCCAGTCCCCGGGGTTGCAAAGATTTGGACACAACTGAGCACTAAGCATACATACCCAGAAGCCACGACCAGCTGCACAGTTTCACCATAACAAAACATCTTCAAGATTCCTGACAAGAACAAAATCCACAAACCAGAAAATAGGCCTGCTCCAAATTTGCCGCAATCTCTCTTAGATTGCAGAGTATACACAGTTGAATCAGGAAATACTGCATGGGTCAGTATAAAATCTTGCAGGACAATATATACATCACGGAAAGTAACAATGAAGGCCACAGTCAGCGCTTCCAACAGTATAAATACAAAAAGCAGGTATGGGTTAAGGGGATGCTTATGTCTGTTTAAAGTCATATCTAAAATCAGACCAAAAGATCCAAGAGAAAACACCAGAATTAAGGCCAGACTTTTATGTACAAAGGTCCATTTGGTATTTTAAAAAATGCAGATGTCATTGTAGTTAAGTTAGTTACAGTTATATATGAAAATATACAGGAACAGACTCATAAGAACATACAAAAATAAATTAAAAGACTCCATGTAGTACATTGATGAGTCAATAACATGAATTACCATGTAAATTTTGTCTTCAAATTTCAGATTTACTAGCTTTAATGATATTAGTGCTGTAACTGAACTCCTATTTTGAATATAAATTTTTTAAAGATGGAAATAAAGTCAGAGTTAAGTTGAAAACAGCAAACTTTCCAAATAAAAGTTCTTAAATGAAGTTATAGAGAAGAAATTCACTGTTAATTGTATACCTTTATGGACTCAGAATAATGTAGAATGGGTTATACAGCATCATCAATTATTCTCTTAGGAACAACATAATGAAAGCATTTATACTGTTAGAGAGAAAGAAAATGAATACAGAGGAAAAAAATAATTTAAAATGACAAAATGATAAAATTATATGCTGTAAATTATAAATGTCACAGCAGTTTAAAGACAGAGATATAGTTGTTAATAGCATTCATCCCTCTCCTAATCATATTTTCCTTAGAGTAAATGTGAAATTGATTTGATTTCCTCAATGCATATCAATTGTATATTATAATGCCTAGACAGAGGAGACCAAAGATAATTCAAGAGGATCTTTGAGTTCATGTAGTTATATCCTTTCAGTTTTATAGAATAAATAAAACAGACCCAGAGAAAATACAGAACTAGCTAGGAAAAGGACAAAGACACAATACAGGTCTTTTGGCTTCAGGTTTTCTTAGATATTTTAATCAGGTGATCACATATTAAAAAGAAGAGGAAAAAGTCACTTGGCAATTAAAAAAAATAGGCTATGGATTGTCTACAAAGTAAATAATCTATATAGAGAGAATAAATATGCTGGCAATATGTCCAATGCCTTAGAGTGACTGAATAGTATATTGAAAAAACATTGTTAAATGTAGAAGTTTATATTGTCAGTCTCCTGTTCTAATGGTTTGTTCATTTAGCTGACATTACACACATGTCAAGTGCTCTTTGAGAGCTGGAAAACATACCAGAATTTGGTACAAAACAGTTTAAACTGGCACAACTCAAATGATAATTGCTGTTTTGATAACTGCTTCTAGTGAACAGAGTAATTTTTAGTTACATAAATCATTAGCGAATAGACTTTAGGCACTATCACATTTCAAAGCTTTTAAACAGATTAGCCAGTCAATAGGACGTTTGTAGACACATGCAGTTGACTGCAGATTCTGTAACTGCAGATTCTGTAACAGTAGAGACCACTGTCTGATCCACAGCCGCCTCAGCAGGTAGTGCAAATCCTGGCTCACAATAGATACTTAATAGCTACTGTTTGAATAGGAAACAAACTGTGGATTCTCCTACAAGGTGTTCAGGTTCCAGAAATGAAGCAGAGTTCATTGTTTTGGATCTTTAAATGTGTATCACTTTAATAAAACATACCAACATTAAATGTAAATAGGTGCCTTACCCCTAAAAAGTGTTCTTCTAGAAGACTTTAAACCTTATTCAAAACTAAAATACATTTTTAACTTTCTAGAGCTCACTAATTACACTTTACTCAACCCAGTGTCTCATACTGTTGACAAGTACCAACAATATTCACTTGGAGATCCGGGTATCATTCTTCCCTGAGGCAGACTTGAGCTAACTGTGGCATTAACCTATTCTTTAAATTTAGCAAATCACCTAACCTCAAAGAGTCTGTTTTCTGTCAGGAAAACAGAGATGAAAGTGACCTGTCCTAGAGGTCTGATGTAGCAGAAGAGGGGGAGAAGGGGGGAGGCGGGAAGGAGGGAGGAAGAGGAAAGTGAAAAGAATAGCTGTAAACTGAACATCTTCCATGTGTCTGTACCATTGGGGCATCTTGATATACATCATTTCTGAGTCTCAGTTTTATTTCCTGTGTTTCAATACAGTTAGAAAGAATAAAAACAGTATCCATTACACACCCAGTACAGTGTCTGACACAGGGCACCACCTCTGAAATGGCTATTGATAACTGATGTATCAAAGCTTGCACAACCAGGAAACTGCAACATTGAGGTCCTTTTGCTGAAGTTTTAATTTTTAAAAAATATATTATTCCATCCAATGATATAATGAAACAGTCTCATAATTAAGATGTAGTTTTATTTATTATCAGAAATGGGATACTCCTGCTGTATCAGTAAACATGGATGTCACAATCATCAGCAATTCCAGTCCTTTAATATGAGCTCCTGAGGCCTAAGGGCACTCAGGAAGGAAAGGATTACCTGTGTGCCAACAGCCATTAGACTGCAACCCCAAGGAAGCTCAGGATGTGAAAAACAGAATACTGGCCCAGATAGCTGAGATGCATGTGAAAGCAATGATTTCAGTGAGCCCAGACTTTTGCATCTTCCCATAAAAAAGAAAAACACTAAATTCCTTAACCTGAGATATCTGGCTTTCTTTAATTAAAAATAATCGTTTGATGTTCAGACTGTGCGTGTGTGCTAAGTCGCTTCAGTCATGTCAGATTCTTTGCGACCCTATGGGCAGTAACTCGTCAGACTCCTCTCTCCATGGGATTCTCAAGACAAGAATCCTGGAGTAGGTTGCCATGCCCTCCTCCTGAACCAGGGATTGAACCCAGGTCTCCTACATCTCCTGCATGGGCAGACTGGATCTTTACCATGGGCCACCGGTAAGCCCATGATGTTCAGACTACTTGCCCTTTGGGGTAAAACTTCTATATAACCTGGCTCCTCCCCGTTCCTCCTTGGAGCAGTTCTCTCAGAGTCACTTGAGATGTTGTCTCCCAGCTATGAAATCCTAAAATTCCCACCACATAAAACGTAACTCTCAGCTTTTAGGTTGTGAATATTTTTTAAGTTTACAATATTGTTAGGTTACTATTGTTTGTATCCTTTACCAAAACCTCACATCAGTTCAGTCGCTCAGTTGTGTCTGACTCTTTGTGACCCCATGGACTGCAGCATTCCAGGCCTCCCTGTCCATCACCAACTCCCAGGGTCCACCCAAACCCATGTCCATTGAGCTGGTGATGCCATCCAACCATCTCATCCTCTGTCATCCCCTTCTCCTTTGTCCTCAATCTTTCCCAGCATCAGGGTCTTTTCAAATGAGTCAGCTCTTAGCATCAGGTGGCCAAAGTACTGAAGTTTCAGCCTCAACACCAGTCCTTCCAATGAACACCCAGGACTGACTTCCTTTAGGATGGACTGGTTGGATCTCCTTGCAGTCCAAGGGACTCTCAAGAGTCTTCTCTAACACCACAGCTCAAAAACTCATATAGGCTTCCTTTAAATTAATTTTCTCAGAGTTGTGGGATAGCAGCAATATCTCAGTGCTGAAGCATAGCAAAAGTTATAAATTAATTTTTGCTACTAATTCACTGGATGAACTTCAACCTGTAATCCTTTTTAATCCCTCTAGACTTATTTAAATTCTTAGTTCCAAAAAGGTATAACATTTTGTTATATTTAATGTTCTTAAGAGAATAACATAAACTGGGCAGCGATGCTAGAGGAATTTAACACACTAGAATTCACAGCCAATTAAAAGTCAATCATAAGTGAAAACATCATATTGGAAAATATAAATTAGGTCAATTGGAAAATATGATTTCATTTGTAGTTGTAGGTGGATTCATGCCACCTTTTAGAAACAGGTTGGTTGGGTTGAACAATTTTTTTTTTCCTGTTAATATTTTAATCAAATGAAATGATATGAAAAATGTTATTAAAGTACCAACAGGTTCCACTCCACGTCTGAAACAAAACAAAGTTTGAATGAAGTAGAAAACAACACCACACATGGAAAACTGTGCCCTGGAGATTTTTCTTTATCTGGGAATGCTGAAAATTAGCTATGCCACTGAACACAGAAAATCAACACTAAGCCCCAAATCTCTGCTTATACTGGCTTTTGAATACTTCAAGCTGCATAAGGTACAGTCAGCCAATCCTGAAATACACACTTAAGTACGACTCATTGGCTTCCTGTCTGTCTGGAGATGTCAACAGGCTGTAAATCATGAAATTCCCCTTGGGTTGGGGCCCTGCACCTGAAGCCAACTTAGTCACTGAAAGGTCTTTTTTTGGCTCTCCAAAAAGCTGCTTCATTCTGGTTTCCATGATTAACCCTATCCCATGCTACATTTTGATTTTGTCTAAACGGTTTTCAAAAATGTATACTGTTGTCTATCCTCATTCAACTACAAGATCCCAAAGCTTTGTAGGAGAAGGAGCAACTGTTGCTTTCAAACTGAGTAAGGGTCATCTACTGTTGTCTAGGGTTTCCCTTGTGGCTCAGCTGGTAAAGAGTCTGCCTGCAATGAGGGAGACCTGGGTTCCATCCCTGATTTAGGAAGCTCCCATGAAGAAGGGAAAGGTTACCCACTCCAGTATTCTGGCCTGGAGAATTCCATGGACTGTATAGTCCTTGGGGTCGCAAAGAGTCAGACACGACTAAGTGTCTTCCACTTTCACTTTCACTGTTGTCTATTCTCGCCCAACCACAAGATTTCAAAACTTTGTAGTGGAAGGAGCAACTGTTGCTTTCAAACTGAATAAGGGTCAACAAAAGACAGCAAGAAGGTTGGATCTGCTAAAACCAAATCTTTGTATCTGTATACCCCAGTGATACGAAAGTAGGGAGAATACTGAAAGGGCAGTGTTATATTATCATTTTTGGTCTCATTCAAAAAGTGCTAGGGAAAGGGTCTTATGGTTAATAACTTTATGATGAGATCTTAGAAATAGACTTTACATTTTTCTGACATAGGCTACAACTTTTGAGATTGGTCTAGATGAAATAATTGAGCCCCCAAACTAAGCCCTGAACTAGAAAATTTACTCGAACTATTTACTAGATGATAATTTTCAAAGAAAAGACATCTGGGGTCTATTTTATTAGACCTGGCTGCTGCTGCTAAGTTGCTTCAGTCATGTCCGACTCTGTGCGACCCCACTGACAGCAGTCCACCAGGCTTCTCCGTCCCTGGGATTCTCCAGGCAAGAACACTGGAGTGGGTTGCCATTTCCTTCTCCAACACATGCATGCATGCTAAGTCACTTCAGTCATGTCCGATTCCATGCGACCCCATGGACAGCAGCCCACTAGGCTCCTCTGTCCACAGGATTCTCCAGGCAGGAATACTAGAGTGGGTTGCCATTTCCTTCTCCAATTAGACCTGGAGGGATAAAGTTTAGACATTCCCCTTTCTTAAGGCATATAACAGATCACTTAAAGATTCTTGCAAGATAGTTTTTGCCCCATTTTTATTCTGCTTTAAAGTCTGGATGGAAGTTTCACTCAAATGAAAACAAATTTTATTCTTAGCAGTAAGAGTCAAGTTCTTTAAATAGGATGAGTTAACTAATAAGCCTGGTGTAAGAATATTTTCTTTTAAGTAACATTTCATTATGTAATGAGTTAAAATAGGAGGAAATATTCACAAAGTATATTTCTTTTGAACAGTCATAAATTTTGTTCAAAATGAAGCACTCAAAAATAAAAATAAAAAGCTTCCCTCTGATGTTGACTATTCATCATAGCCCCAAACAAAATTAACAAAAGTTCTTTTTTACTTTTATCATAAAGCTAATCTTAATTTTTCAGTCTTAAAAAAAGGCTGAATTCACAGTAACTTTTTAAAAATAATGAATATCAAAACACTCTCATTAAATAGATTTTTGAGGTTTTAGTGACCTGTTTTTGCTGAGTGTTTTATTTTGCAGAAGGCAAACATGCATATTTTACATAATCTAGATAAAGGTTTACTACATTAAAACAGAAATTTTGGTGTAAAATAAGGTGAGAATGATGAATTTCCCTTTTTTTTTTTTTTTTGCCTTCAACTATTATGCTTCAACACAGGACTAAGGTAATGTTTTTTGGGTGTACTGGGTGACTGTTTTTAAAGTACAATTGAACTTTCCCTAAAATTTTAATAAAATCTTCAAATGTGTCCAAAGAGAAACTTACACAGACATTTATACTTAAATGTTCATTCTATCCATTTGGGTATTCAGCTGTTTAACTTTATGCTGCATACAAAATAACAACCTGAAAAATCTCTCAGCCTATTTTCTCTTTTTCATGGTAAGTGTACAATATTTCATAGCGCTCAGGTAGGTAAGGAAGATTAAAAACAAAATTTACAAATTGAACACTGTAATGTTCAATCCTTCAATCACTGCTTTGTGAAATTAGTAAAATTTTTATAATGCAAATAAACTCTGCTTTTACTAGTACACATGGTCATAAGTGTGGTTAGAAATGTAGCCACCCATTCTTGTCAATAATAATGATAATGAAAATAATAATAATAAAGGCAGAGGAAACTTTTGGAGGTGATACTACATTTATGACATAGATTGTGATGATAGTTTTGTAGATGTATACTTATAACCAAACTTATCAGGTTGTTTACTTTAAATATGTACAGCTTTTTGTATGATAATCATATACCAATAACATGGCTTTAAAAAATAAATGGAGCAACCCAAAATCTCAATTTTAAAATATTTGAGGAAAAACACAAAACACCTTCAAATTGACCAGGCCATTATGATTCCCCTTCCTTAACCAAGATGTTGTTTTAAATACTATGGCAAGGGATTTTTCACGCCAGACTCAGAGCTGGAGGAAAAGTGATTTCTAACAGGATTTTGTCATTGGGTGGCAAACTTTTCCTTGGGTGACTCGATCATACTAAAAATTTTTAGTTCAGCAGGATACCTAACAGAGTATTCAGTTAATAGCATAAATTCAAAAAATGAATCCAGAAAATAGTAAATGATGTACATTAAGCAGCAGGAAAATGAAAACTCCCAGCTAATTCTGTAGAAAGTGGTCCTCCTTCTTTCTACCTCAAATCAGTTCAGTCGCTCAGTCATGTCCAACTCTTTGCAGCCCCATAAACTGCAGCACATCAGACTTCCCTATCCATCACCAACTACTGGACCTTGTTCAAACTCATGTCCATCAAGGCAAGTGATGCCATCCAACCATCTCATCGTCTGTCATCCCCTTATCCTCCTACCTTCAATCTTTCCCAGCATCAGGGTCTTTTCCAAGGAGTCAGTTTGTTGCATCAGGTGGCCGAAGTATTGGAGTTTCAGCTTAGGCATCAGTCCTTCAAGTGAATATTCAGGACTGATTTCCTTTAGGATGGACTGGTTTGATCGCCTTGCAGTCCAAAGGACTCTTAAGAGTCCTCTCCAATACCACAGTTCAAAAACATCAATTCTTCGGTCCTCAGCATTCTTTATAGTCCAACTCATCCATACATGACTACTGGAAAAACCATACCTTTGAATAGACAGACCTTTGTCGGCAAAGTAATGCCTCTGCTTTTTAATATGCTGTCTAGGTTGGTCATAGATCTTTTTCCAAGGAGCAAGCATCTTTTAATTTCATGGCTGCAGTTACCATCTGCAGTGATTTTTGAGCCCCTTCCCCTGCCCTGCAAAATAAAATCTGTCACTGTTTCCATTGTTTCCCCATCTATTTACCATGGAGTGATGGGACGGGATGCCATGATCTTAGTTTTTTGAATGTTGAATTTTAAGCCAGCTTTTCACTTTCATTAAGAGGCTCTTTAGTTCGTCTTCATTTTCTGCCATAGGGTGGTGTCACCTGCATATCTGAGGTTATTGTTATTTCTCCTGGCAATCTTGATTCCAGCTTGTGCTTCATCCAGTCTGGGATTTTGCATTATTTATTCTGCATATAAGTTAAATAAGCAGGGTGACAATATACAGCCTTGATGTATATGACACTATACTCCTTTCCCCATTTGGAACCAGTCTGTTGTTCCATATCTGGTTCTACCTGTTGCTTCTTGACTTGCATACAGATTTCTCAGGAGGCAGGTAAGGTGGTCTGGGAGTCCCATCTCTTGGAGAATTTTCCAAAGTTTGCTGTGATCTACACAGTCAAAGGCTTTGGTGTAGTCAATAAAGCAGAAGTAACTGTTTTACTGGAATTCTCTTGCTTTTGCAATGATCCAACGGATGTTGGCAATTTGATCTCTGGTTCCTCTGCCTTTTCTAAAACCAGCTTGAATATCTGGAAGTTCACAGTTCACGTACTGTTGAAGCCTGGCTTGGAGAATTTTGGGCATTACTTTGCTAGCATGAGATGAGTACAACTGTGCGGTACTTTGAACATTCTTTGGCATTGCCTTTCTTTGGGATTAGAATGAAAATGGACCTCTTCCAGTCCTGTGGCCACTGCTGAGTTTTCCAAATGTGCTGGCACATTGAGTGCAGCTCTTTCACAGCATCATCTTTCAGGATTTGAAATAGCTCAACTGGAATTCCGTTACCTCCACTAGCTTTGTTTGTAGTGATGCTTCCTAAGACTCACTTGACTTCACACTGCAGGATGTCTGGCTCTAAGTGAGTGACCACACCATTGTGGTTATCTGGGTCATGAATATCTTTGTTGTATAGTTCTTCTGTGTATTCTTGCCACCTCTTCTTAATATCTTCTGCTTCATGCCCATCTTTGCATGAAATGTTCCCTTGGTATCTCTAACTTTCTTGAAGAGATCTCTAGTCTTTCCCATTCTATTATTTTCCTCTATTTCTTTGCATTGATCACTGAGGAAGGCTTTCTTACCTCTCCTTGCTATTCTTTGGAACTCTGCATTCAAATGGGTATATCTTTCCTTTCCTCCTTTGCCTTTAGCCTCTCTTCTTTTCTCAGCTATTTGTAAGCTATTTCTCAGCTATTTGCTTTACCCCATAACAACTTTCAGAGTCATGCCTATTTGACCCACATATTTAGATTATCAAAGTAACAAAATGGAATATGCCATTTCAGAATATTCTGATGATATAATTAAAATAAACAAGTACACAAAAAAGTTTTCTGCCTAATCTAATACACAGGAACTCTAGATAACCTCTCTTTTATTTGAGCATTTCAGGACTAGCAGCTCATTTACTGAGATTCTACTTTGTGTGTCTTCCTCCCTCTTATATTTTTTGAACTTGTTATTGGAATATAGTTGATTTACAATGTTGCATTAGTTTCAGGCATGCAGAAAAGTGAGTCAGTTTTGTATATATATGTAAAACTCCATTCTTTTTAGATTTTTTCCCATATAGGCCATTACAGAGTACTGACTAGAGTTCCCTGTGCTATACAGTAGCTTCTTATTAGTTGCTCCTGCTGCTGCTAAGTCACTTCAGTCGTGTCCAACTCTGTGCGACCCCATAGACGGCAGCCCACCAGATTCTGCCATCCCTGCGATTCTCCAGGCAAGAACACTGGAATGGGTTGCCATTTCCTTCTCCGATGCAGGGAAAGTGAAAAGTGAAAGTGAAGTTGCTCAGTCATGTCCGACCCCCAGCGACCCCATGGACTGCAGCCTACCAGGCTCCTCCGTCCATGGGATTTTCCAGGCAAGAGTACTGGAGTGGGGTGCCAGTGCCTTCTCCATCTTACTAGATAACAATTTTATATATAGTAGAGTATATATGTCAGTCCCAATATCCCAATTTATCCCTCCCACTTTACTCCCTGGTAACTATAAGTTTTTCTACATCTGTGACTCTACTTCTATTTTGTAAGATCACCTTTCTCAGGGATATCTGCTGAACCCAAAGACTCAAGGCTGAGCCTTCTCACTCAAAGCTGTTTGTCCTGCAGGCCAGCAGGATTAAGCATGGTGGAGAAGTAGTTTAGCAGAGTCTTAGAAGCAACAGGTACCTTTGTCTTGCTCCCTCTCTTGGGTTCTTGCTTCAGAACCCAAGACAGCGGCAGAAGGAGAGTGGGGTCCTAAGGACTGTCAGACACTATGAACTAAGCCTGCGTAGTAGAGGCTTGAGTGGATAGAAGACCAGAGGACCCTTTCCAGAGGCTGTTACACAACAAAGCTGGGAAACTTACAGCAGGGAACAGGGGCATCCCTAAGTATCTCAAATTGATTTTTTCACTTCTTGTTGAGTGGAGCCTCATTTCTATTTAATATAATTGCTTTTAAATAAAAACAATCTTTCTCTCATCCAATTACTATGGCAAAGTAAAATCCATACCTTATGAACAATTTGTTAAGATTGTGTTGACTATGATGTTTTAAAGAACGTGGGATTACTTCTGATTACAATTGATCTGTTGGACCAAAAAACAGGGCTATTCACTGACAGCAAGTTTTCTGCCCATTGCTGTAATTTCCTGATGTACACACACCTTGTATTTTATTTTCCGTGATTTTCTTTATAGCTTTCCCTTTGAGAATTAACACAGAGAGCAAGCCCTTACTTTATCTTATTAATTCATCTTATCTCAACACGACAAGTATATCCTGGACTGGATGAGAAAACATCACCTAATTAATTCTGAACTTTTATCTTGCATCAAGATTTATTCAAATATTTATATCTTCTTTTATAATTCTTTGGGCTCTGTAAAACTGACAGAAGCCTTTTTTGATGAAAGGAAACCAAATCAAGTCAGCTGGGCTAATAAAGTCCCTTCCCCTGATTATTTAGCTATGGTTATGATTTCTACAAGTACTTTTGGTTTTTCTTTTCTAGTAGAAAAATATTCCAAAGATGTCTCTATATATGCAGGATTATATTCTAAGCCTTTTTCCAATCAAAATATGGAGATAACTGTAAACCTATTCATCTACTCAGGAGTAGAAACTAAAAAGAACTGAGGGATCAGCTGCTAAATGGGGAAAGTGAGGAAAAAGGAAGAAAAGAGGAGTCTGACAATTATTATAGACTAAACAGGAAGGGAGCAGTGAAGGAGTTGGGAGACAGAGAGAATAATGGCAATCAACTCTCCACTAAGGGAAGCGTAATTGTCACATACGACTTCACGTACAATATCCTCTCCAATCTCCCAAGAAAGAGTTGCAGGGAAAACATATTCATTTAAAAGATATTTAGAAAATGTTTAGACATAGTGAGTTGGACAATAAGGTCACGATGTGAATATTGGTAGTCCATTTTTGGTTTGAATAGTTGTTCTCGAGATGTTCATACTGATCATCTTTGAAGAAGTTGCCCCTCAACACCTAAGTTAAATATCAGCAATGAAAAACCAGCAAGCTTCTGAGTGGCTTGGATACTGAGATGGTCCACATCTTACATAGCAGCAGTAGTCTGACCTACCTGGCTGCAATCCGGCCAAGCTCTAGCAAACAGAGACACACTTCTCTGGGTTGCTTGTGGAGGACTGAAAAACAAGATGAAGGTGGACACTTTTACAATAGAAGGGATTGGACAGTAGCTCAATGGGGAACATGCTTGACCTCCCCATCCCTCAGGGTCCCAGTAAGTGAGCTAGTCTTCATTCTGATATTCACAGAAACTGTCCTATCCCACAGTACACTTAGATCTACTGAAGTCCTAAAGCAGTTTTCAAAACTCTTTGCCCAGCTTCCCTACCAAAAATCATGAGCCTCAAGAATCTCACTCTGAAAATATTTTCTTCAATTAGTCAATATTTGTATGTATATATTGAAAACACATGTAGTTATAATTCTGATATAAATAGTTGATGAATACTTAAAAACAGCAAACAGAAGACTATGAAGCAAAGATTGTTTAAAACTCCTAACTCTATCTTCACCAGTGATTTTAGCAGAAATAATGCAATGAATAAGGATTAAAAATTACATATCACAGCCCTTTGTTATCCTCCAAACAATAATGTAAGGTGAGCTCTCTGAATCTTGATGTCTTCTCCTGTTTGAGTTATATTTTAAAAGGAAACACTTTCAACTGACTGAATTTTGTGAATGTGTATAAATATATACCGTCAGTCAGTTTTGGCCATAAAATGAGCAAATCAGAAGATGGTTCTTTGCAATAATATTTATTTTCTAATATAATCTGATTACTTAATAAATTTACTTTACCAGTTTCTTTGGACACAGTCAGTAATGTTAACAAGTCATACTTGCATTTGCTGAGGCTACCAGAGGAGTATGCGCTGCTCATACTTTTTTTTTTCTTTTTAAACTAATACTAGGAAAAAAATTTAATGTTATTATATACAGTACCTAATAAAGACAACAGATATTAGGGGGAAAAGATTGTATTGAGAATGCTCTTTACATAGACACAATATCCTGATAAAAGAAAATATGAGTTTATTGATTAAACTTTAGGAAAAATAGCAATATTGCTTAATCTTTTTCTGTGGGTTGGGGGGAGCCTTCCCTGGTGGCTTGGATGGTAAAGAGTCTGCCTGCAATGCAGGAGAACCAGGTTCAATCTCTGGGTCAGGAAGATCCCCTGGAGAAGGGAATGGCTACCCACTCCAGTATTCCTGCCTGGAGAATTCCGTGGGCAGAAGAGCCTGATGGGCTACAGTCTATTGGGTCCCAATATACTGATAAAAGAAAATAGTAGCTTACTGACAAACTTCAGTATAAATAGCAATATTATTTCAATTCTTTTGTTTATTTTTGGCAGTGCTGGGTCTTCATTGCTGAGCAGGCTTTCCTCTAGCTGTGGCAAGTGGCGGCTACTCTTCAGTTGCCGTGCATGGGCTTCTCATTGCAGTGGCTGCTCTTGTTGCAAAGCATGGGCTTTAAGCAAGCGCACAGACTTCAGTAGCTGTGGCCTTTGGACCCGGTAGTTGTGGCTCCTGAGATCTAGAGCACAGGCTCAGTAGCTTTGGCACACAGGCTTAGTTGCTTCACAGCACATGGGATCTTCCCAGATCAGGGATCAAACCCATGTCTCCTGCACTGGCAGGTGGATTCTTCACCACTGAGCCACCAGGGAAGCCCTGCTTCAATTCTTAAATACAGAATTTTATAATAATTTAACATCCCAGCATTATTTCTATCCACCGCCCCCCCGCCCCCAACTTAAATATCTAATTTCTTCTCTCCACAGGCTATGGCAATGGCAATATTTGCCACTGACACCAGAATGGAATTTGTTGGGGCTGTGTGGTGAATAGAAAAATACATTTACTTAGATTGTGAAAGTATATGATTTTACTGGGCTTTAAACAAGCAAAAATTATTATCTTGCTATAAAATGTAATCTTTAAAGCTTTTAAAATAAGTTCTAATATCATCGGCAATACTCATTAAAAAGAACTGATTATGGGAAATCTGAATTACAGAATAATTCCATTCTTGATAATATAAATTTGAGCTTCAGCTAACACTTGGTGAATTGTCATAAAACCCAGGTTGGGGAAGTCTAATATTACTTCTAACTAAGGGGCTTTGAAAAAAGATATTTAGTACCTCTAATTTCAAGTGCACCATTAGATGATTCTGGCTAAATGATACAACTTTTGATATATTAAATCAACTTCAGCGCAATGAAACATATGGACTATAATAGCACATGGAAATCAATTGCAAACAGAGAACAATAACAAACATCACAAAACAAAAGCAAATAAATGAAAAGCAATCTTCCTGTCTAGTTCACCAGTTTCTTCTGATTTGGACTTTTTATCCTGTCAGTGGGCTTCCCTTGTAGCTCAGTTGGTAAAGAATCTGCCTGCAATGCAGAAGACTTGGGTTCGATTCCTGGGTCAGGAAGATTCCCTGGAGAAGGAAATGACAACCCACTCCCATACTCCTGCCTGGAGAATCCCATGAATAGAGGACCCCGGCAGGCTACAGTCCATGGGGTCGCAAGAGTCGTACATGACTTAGTGACTAAACCACCGCCACCGCCACCCTGTCAGTGGTACGAAATAACAAATCGGAAAAGGGAGTACATGAAAGCTGAGGAGAGGAAGATGTTTAAGGCCCTGCTAACACGCTCATCTTCAGTGAGAACTGTGTGAAGCAAGTAGTCAAAGCTTCAGGAGACTTGGATATAATCTCGTGGATTTTGTGATGGAAACAGTGACAAAATATTAAAATTATTAGTGAATGGACCAAACTGTGCCCATGAGCAGTCAATACCAATCACGTAAAGCAACACCTGACCCAACTATCATGATTCTTTAACCAAATTACTGTGCTTATTTGGAGGACTCTATAAGCATTGGAAATAAACAGAGATATATTCTATGGAAAATAAAATTAATTCTGAAGAAAAAAATCGTGTGGGTAATATGACAATGTGGTATGTAGCATGCATTGCTATTGCATATCCAGCTATCCCTTTAAAACAGCTTTTGCATGCCAACACTCAAATATCAGTTCTACCATGGACTCATTAGAAAATCAATTTGGAAAACTGCAAAGTAACTGCATGATTCTCCTTTTTATATCCTTAATATAATCAGCTTATAAAACTTAGAACAAATGTCTCACTCAGCACCATATCTTAGGAAAATGATAATAGATGATGTTTTACTTCACAGTTTTCCTGGAAATGTTATCTTTAATAGAGCAGTTGCTTCAAAACATACCCATAATATTGCCTTATCATGCCAGGTTCATAATGGCCACAAATATTAATATCATGTTTGATAAATAGTAAGCAATGAATGAGTTAAATCTGCAGAGGGGATAACCTAGCACAATAACAAGAACAGAGTAATTAGTTACTCAGTAAACACTATGTCCCAAAATATCGAGGATGATAACCATCATGGATCATGACCATATCATGTGGTTATAATAGTGGTTGTGACAGTTAAGCTGAATAAAGGCTAAAATCTTACCTAGCATTTTTAGAAAATGCAAGAATTTACATTATGTTAATGTGATTCAGTTATAAAAGCAAACACTCTTACCTTATTCTATAAAATTAAGTTCAAGAGTCTTTAAGTATTATCTGTGCAATGTGCCATGCTAAGGCACTTCAGTCATGTCAGATTCTTTGCAACCCTATGGAGTGTAGCCTGCCAGGCTCCCCTGTCCATGGGATTCTCCAGGCAAGAATATTGGAGTGGGTTGCCATTCCCTTCTCCAGGGGATCTTGCCAACCCAGGTCTCCTGTCCTACATTATACCGAAGAAGTGATTGTGTTTGGTTTTTGCACTCTAAACTAAAATTAACAGATGGAAAGAGTATAGTGGCCATGGGATTCGAGCCACAGAAATCTGGTTCTGCGTGTGAGCTCTAAAATTTACTAGTTCCTAATTTGGGGAGATCATAAAATGTCAGTTTTCTGAGGGAAAATAATGGTATGTATCTTGCAATATTTTTGTGTGAGTTAAACAAAATGTTATTCATTGTTATTCTTAGCCAGTGCTTGGCAGATAGGAAAGACTTCCCAAAGTTAGTTTTCCTTCTTCATTATTATTACTTTTTGTTGTATATTATTAGCTTAAAGATTATCTTTATTTGGCTTAGTTAATATTAATGTTAATAACTAATAACATTTTTCCTATAAGCATCTTTTCCTGTGCACCTATCATGTGAAAGCCAGCTTACTGAGCAGTAGAAGAAACCTCAGAATTTAAAAAAAAAACAAAACCCACTTTTGATAATTTAAGCTGTATAATTTAAAAGATATTATAATGAGTATATTTTGAATATTTTGTCATGTTGTATCATAAATAGCTAATTCTAAGTTTAATCAAATCTAAGTTTAAGTAGGTCAACTTGGCTGGCATATATAGACAGACATAAAGCATATATCCTATTATTATTATGGATTTTTGCTAGGTATAAAACTCAAGTAACAATTATATTAGAATATGTCTTTTTATGAAACACTAAACATCTTACCACCAATTTTCCCCCATTTCTAGGAATAAAATAATTTAGATAAGCCCATTTTCAATAAATTACCTAAGCTGATTATATATACATTATATATATATATGGATGCATGTCTTTATCTGGATGATTAGAAAGAAAACTTTTAGTATATTGCATTTGAACTACAGACTTTCTGTTGTCACATGTACTACTCATTTCTGATAGTTTATTGTCTTTTCAAAAATATAAGCAAATTTCTAGCTATACTGAGGGTTATGGTAAGAAATATTTTTTTCATTCTATTGCCACATCAATAATATGGCCTTTTGCTTTGAGCTCTGAGTAGAAGGGTTCTTCCCTGGTGGGTCAGCAGTAAAGAATCTGCCTGCAATGCAGGAGCTGCAGGAGACATGAGTTCGATCCCTGGGTTGGGAAAATTCCCCTGGAAACCGACTCTAGAGGGAACCCACTCCAGTATTCTTGACTGGAGAATCACATGGATAAAGGAGCCTGGTGGGCTACAGTCCATGAGGTCGCAAAGAGCTGGACATGACTGAAGCGACTTAGCACGCACCCATGCATTCATGAGGAGAAGAGAGGATCACTATTGCCTTTGCTCCTCTGAATAAATTCTCTTTAAAACAAATAAAAGCTGTCTTAGTCACTGATGATTTTTATGCAAAAGGTTTTATCACTGGAGGCTTCTTTTAAAATAATCAAAACCATTTTGAAAAAATGTATAAGGCAGAACCCCTCTGGGAAAAGTAACATAAATCTCTATTCAAAAATATGTGGCAAGAGACTCAATCTTATAACCTAGATTCTATAAAAATCTCATGGGCATCAAATGTCAAATGGAACGCTGCTGGCTCCAGGAATAGAAAATGAGACCTTCTGCTAAAGCAAGGGGTAGAGTTTCAATGTCACAGAATCTGCAAGGATAAAATGCATTAAACCATGAATGTATAGTTTAGCTACATAGGTATTTAGTTTTAACAGATGGACAAAAAATGAAAACATGAAAATATCATTATTTATTGGTTTAATATATATTAGAAGCAATAATATTCATGCTGGTTTTGAAGGAAATCTATATTTCAGATTTATGTTTAAGATGAAATTTGAAAAGATTATATTTTTGAGTAAATATTAAATTGTGAAAATATTGTAAATTAATAGCTTCCCACTGTCCTAGAGAAGAAAACAGGTTCTCATACTTAGAAAGAGTGACATAGTAGAAGACACAGTAAACTAGACATCAGAAGAACTGGGTTCTAATCCAGGCTACATAATCTCATCTCTAAAACTTTACTTCTGCTTACTCTTTCTTACGAGGTAATTTTATGGGTAAGCGCATTTGGTATATGGCAAGCACTGAACAAATTTTACACGTTTGCACTTAAGTGATGATCTGCAGACCAGTAGCATTGGCATCAGCTGGGAGCTTGATAAAAATGCAAATTATTGGGTCCCATCCCTGACTTATTGAGGAAAATTTAAATTTAAACAGGATCTCCAGGTGATGAATATGTACAGTAAAGTTTGAGAATCATTACACTAATCAATGTTATGATTATTACCATATATGTCAGTTATAATTCCATATCTATTCTGGTTAAAAATATTTAAATGTGATTTGATACATGGAACATGCTCTAGAAATGTTTAGGATAACAGTGATGACAGTGATGATGATGATGAATGGAGGGAAAATAATCTGTGCATTGGATTAGCCCTTAATGGGTATTACGGCATCTATCGTCTGCCAGGATCTATAAGGTAGAATAGATGCCTGCCAAGAAAGTGAAGTGGCCCTTGTAAGTCATGTCACTCCCTGTAACTCACCCACAGAGATCTTTGCATTTAAATGTAGGAAGAGTTAACAACATAAGTGCCTTAAAAACTGATCTGAGAGAGGCTAAAGAGAAGAAAAGGCAACAAAGCATAAACCCCACAGACTCATGAATGCTGAGTGTGTATGCATCCAGATTTCTCAGAATCACTGTTCACAGTGAAAACAGGATACAGCATCCATATAATCCACATAAAAGGGAGAATTCATTCATGATCTCATCAGTAATGGAAGATGTATAGAATAAAATGTAGTTAATTGCCTTTGCCACCAAGTCAAAAAAATGTCCTAGAGCAAGGAGTGCCCCTTTCTGTCTCAACACCCAGACTTGATGTGAAATTAACGGGTTAAGTCCCTATCACTCAGAGCAGCAAGTAAGAGTCTCTTCTAATTTTGCTTTCATTTATACTTTATTTTTCCTTTTACTTTAAATCATTATATGAACTCCTGAAATTATCTCATATAAAACGTAACTTTCTGTAATACAGGAGGGACATGATCTTCAGGGGAAAATGATGCTGAATTTAAATCCCAGCTGTGTCACTGAGGAGCAGTATAATACTGGGCAAGGTATTTAATTCTTTTGGTCCTAAACTAGCATTTCCATTTATAAAATTAGTGGTTGTTGGGAGATTAGAGATGGTAGCACTTATGCACTGCTTGATTATCATTACTGAACATATAGCTATTATTATTGAATGTTGCACAGTGAAAATCTGATTCTGGAAAAGCTAGAAGGCTGTCACTTTCCTGATTCAACCCTGACTCCATCAAATCCTTGATATACCTATTACTCCTGGGAGATATTTAGTGTTCTCACTCAGATACCATACTACATTTGTGCTGACATAGGGGCAAATGGCTAAATTTGGAAAAAGTTTCTGAGCTCAAATTCAGAATTGAGATGCTGATAAAGTACTTTATAAGGATAGGTGTTACAAAACCCAAAGTCTAAAATAAATTGTTCCTGGGAAGAAACAATGTGAATATAAATAACTCAGAGTTGATCTGGTATCCTGAAATTGTTATCCTACATTAATATTAATAAAAGTAGGTTTCTTTCTATAGAAATATTCTTTCAGTCCTCAGTACAGACAACAGCAACAACAACCACATGGGATGATTTATCAAACACTGGTAGGCAGGCATAAATTCTTTTTCTGATGCAGTAGGTACAAAATGGAAAATGTTAATGTTTAAAAACTCACACACAATCTTTTTCTCTTTTGTGTAGTGGGATCAAACCCGCTACTGTAGGCAGTTCAGTGCTTGACCAATGTTCAATAGAACAAAGAATTGTATAAAACTATCCTTCAGAGTCATGCATCGAAAAAAGACAGTGCCACACAGCAAACATCAATACAGAAGATAAAAATGAAAACAAATCACACACATTTGCATGCTAGCACAGCAGATAGCAAACCCTTTTCTTGCTGAGTAGATTCTTTCTCAGAGAAATAGATGAAGCATAGTCACTGGCCTCCAAATCCTATAATTATCCAATAACATAGTGATATTGACACAATTACAACAAACAGAATTTGCACATTTTTCAAATATTCCCTCCCCCATCCTTTTATTTTTCTCAGCTTTCCAGCTCAACCAGAATGTACATCAAGTAAAGAAAAATAAACAGCTCTGGGCGAAAAATTAAGCTAACTTAGCAATTTCTAATCAGTGGGCTAAAGTAAATTACAAATAACAAATCCTCCATGCAAGAATATCATTAATGTAATGAAGTAGTTTCTACTTTAAATATCTTAGAAAAATCATACAAGAGCATCTATTTTAAGACCCATAACATTTTTTTTTAATTGAGAATAAGTCATATATTTCTGGTCCTAATGTACAACAGCCCTTATAAAACACTGATGTAGAAAATTCACTGATGTCAATAAATAATTCTCTATGCAATTTGATTGCAATTAAGATTGCAATTATCTTAATATGAGTAAAATTGTTTATGTTTCAGACTACATGCCATACCTGTTTATTGCCTAAAGTGTGTTAATAGAGAATTGAAGAAGAAAATATTACTTACAGTTCAATTACTATTTGTCTTACTTTCAAATTCTGAATATAGCATTTTATTGTTATTTATTAGATGTAAATGCTGAGACCTCCTCATAATTTTCCCATATTATTAGTCTCAAAATATTATGAATATTATTTTTCTTGGTATCTATGAATGACTATAGTTTGTTTAAGCTGCCACCAAATATCTTCAGTTCATTCATTTTTTTAAACTCATAAAAATATGTTTCAATAGACGTTGTATTACCTATTTCTACTTCCCTCAAATAAACTTTCAGAAGTTGAACAACTTGATAAAAGAACATAAGCACTTCTGAAGTCTTTAATACATAATGTCAAATTGCCCAAAAAGACAAAAAAAGGCAAAAAATTTCCAACTATTTTTCAGCAATATATAGAAGATCCCACTTTCCTCTATGTTTGATACCTTAGTAATAAGTCAAATGCAAATTCAATCTATGAAAAATTAGTGAGGATTAAGAATTGAATATTTAGTGTTGACTTTCCTCTATACTCAACATTAAATATACAATTCTTAATCATCACTAATTTTTCATAATTTTTATTTGCATTTGACTTATCACTAAGGTATCAAACATTTTTATCTCTCTTTTGGGCTTTTATAAGTCTTTTATGAAAAAGCTTTTTAATGACATGTATCCACTTTGCTATTGACTCATTTCTGAAATACTATTCTGGGATATTAGTTAACTCATAATCTAAGAACTGACATTTGACAGAGGAAAAGTGCTCTCTCAAGAATGTCTTAGAAGATAAACGGCAGGTTATGCTCTGTATGTGATTGCAGCATGTGGCTTAGAGAGTTATCTGCCAAGAATCAAAACAACAAGCATGAGAAGCATATGGAATCTGACGCTGTCTATACTCCCCAGTTCATCCCCGGCATTTTTCCCCACCCACTGAGATTTCTTGTCATTAGCTGTCGTGGAAAGAGAACAGACAGAGTGAGTCATGAATTAAGATCCTCTCACAAATAATCATACCAAAAAAAAAAAAAAAGCACTGTCACAGAGGGTAACGTATCAGTTGCCACAAAGATAAGAAAGCTTTATGCAGGCAATGACCTTTGAGCAGCTAAAGACAGAAGCCTCTTGGTACACACTCAGTACAGTGATCTACTTTATCATTCATTCAAACAGATTTTTTCCCCTTAATCAGGGCATCTTTTCATTTTATTTGCTGTTCAAAACACTAGGACACAAAGGCTACTCTTCATCTTGTGTGCTACTGAAATGAAATCTTGAGGTAGGGAAAAAAGAAGAAACCCTTGTCCTAAATTCCCTTTCAAAAGTGAAGTGTGAAAAGACATCAAGCAAAGTACACAGTGTTACTGTTGCAAGAAAGTCAGTTCTGCAAGTGCAGCTTCCAAGGCCATCAGCCTTGGCTCAATCACTTCCTCACCCACAGTGAATAATAAGAAAAACCCAAGGGGAATGGGTTCTACTTGGGGAAATGGAATTTCTCATTCTCCTTCCTTGTGATTATCATGAACATGTATGGACACAGCTGTTTCCTTTCTCTGAATAATCCTAAAGTCGATACTATCGTATTGGCGCCTTTATTCCGTCTCCACAGGACCTATTATACATCATGTCCTATTCTAAGCAGCAGAGATTTCAAATTTACCTTTTCATTAAGAAACAAACTAGAAAGCCAAATTATCTGATCTAGTTTGGTACTGAGAGGATTCAAAATTATTTTAAAATTTTATAGCCTTGAAAAGTTGGTTTTATTAAACTTTCTTGGCTATATAAATACATTTTAATTGCAAGGTATAAGCAAAGCTATACTATAGAAGATAAGCAGAATCAAAGATATTTTAACAAAATACTTAACAGTTATTGCATGCAAATTACCATGGGTTTTCTTTTTTATAAAGTCAAATAGGGTGAAGAACTCGACCATTTAAAAACTCTTCTTGACATAATTTTATATGCTACACAGTGTGTATTTATGTATGAGGACCATTATCATATAAACTGAATTATGCTTTATTGTTTCAAGATAAAATGTACTATTTATTACCCAAGTGTGTTTTAAAAAGTCATCCAAGCTTCTTGGAGTCCAGCTGAAAGTTTTGCTAGTTCAAGTAACAAAAAATACTTATGGATAGTAAGAAAAGTGAGACAAGACCATATTTATATTCACAGTTTCTAGTAGTCCATTTGGCCTACAGAAGTCATTGAAAAATTATTTTTTGAATGGAAACCTGTGCAATGAACAAAAGAACAAACAATAAATCAGTTTCCCCATGTGGCAATGTAGAAGGACTCCAGGATTTCAAATAATGATGTTATTTGTGCACACCTGAAAAGTGTACTTCTTTTACACTTCAGTTCAGTTCAGTGGCTCAGTCGTGTCCTACTCTTTGCGACCCCATGAATTGCAGCACGCCAGGCCTCCCTGTCCATCACCAGCTCCTGGAGTTCACTCAAACTCACGTCCATTGAGTTGGTGATGCCATCCAGCCATCTCATCCTCTGTCGTCCCCTTCTCCTCCTGCCCCCAATCCCTCCCAGCATCAGAGTCTTTTCCATTTTTTAAAATACTAAGTGTATTTTAAATACACAAAACAAATTGATTTTTTTTTTAATTTATGTGTATGTGTGTGTATGTATACCCACAGACATTTAATAGCTCTTTCATGGGTTTTTCCCACAAATAATTTTGCCTCACTCCCTTCCTATAATCCTCCACTCGCATAAACCTACAAACCTGAAAGTTAAAATCTATTTGTAAAATTACCAAAGCCTTGAAAAAGAACTATATCCATATATATCTTCTACCAAGGTTTTGGCCTTTTTTTTTTTTACTTTGATGTGAGGAAATGGTAAGAACATTCAAAGTCCATTCATACAACTGGCATTCACTTGGCACACTGTTGTATAGAGTACACTACTGTGCAATTATTCTGGTTTATTTTTTCTTTCAGGTATAAAATGTTCTCCTAGTCTAAGTTCATGTTATTCTCTGCTCTGCTGAGAGACTTCTCAGAAATTTGATGACAGTCTTTTCCGTACCACATTAACTCCTCTTTATACAAATACAAATTTCCTTAAGCACATAAAATGAGTAAGACTTTAACTGCCATAGCATCAGTTTCCTAGGTCCAGCAGGGGAAGGAATTCTGTTTAGTGAGGCTTCAAGGCAAATAATATTCTCAATGCTAGGAAGGTAATTTGTATACTTGTTCTCTCTGAAGGATGCTCAGCTTACTTTGATGTTAATATTTGGTATTACGTGGTTTTGCAAATTAATTTTTAAAGCCTCAGGCGAAAGAACCAAAGCATTTCCCCCACCCCCTAAATGTCTCCTTTCTTCACTTAGTTCCACCTTACTAAAACTGGTCTTTAATTCCAATATTTTCCATTATAGAGTACCACTGGGGTAGATCTTATATAAAAGATTGGAACATTTAAGGGTACCAAGTAATGTCAAAACACTAAATGGTCCAATGTATGTTTTCTCCCAGGAAAATACAAAACCAGGCTCTGTGGTCTGGAAGTGCATTTGCCAAAATTCAATCATAAAACAAAACAAAACCCCCAGAATTATCTGGGTAAGCCTAAGCACTAAGGTATATGGTAAGACTCTTTGAGCCTGACTCTTTGAGACCCGCCTGTCTTTTTATTCCATCATTTTCAATTTGCCCTAACCTCCTGCTTGTTTGCCTAATTTTTAACTAGCAAAAAACAAATTTCACTAACGAAAAATAAGCTTACCTAAATTATGTTTCAACAAAGTGCTTATACGTGATAGTGTTCATAATTTTTTAGAGGTGAAAAGACAAAAGTGCTCATGGTGGATGGCTGGAATACATGTAGCTATTCTTCTATTCCAGGTAAGAGCCTGGTGGTAAAATTTAACCCTATTTTTTCCAAGAATCCCCCTATTTTGCATTGTATATGCTTATTTTTAGCCAGGAAAGAATTCTGCTACTTATGTTCCTGTTAGTTTATGCACAAGGTGACCAAGAGTAAGAGGGTGAATTTTTCTACCTTCAAAAATGCAAGTTTACAAAAACTCTGCAAGTTTACAAAAACTCTACAAGTTTACAACAAACTACATTTTTTTTAAGTTAAAAAACTGAAATGAGTCACACAAAGAAGTTAATTTTGAGAGTTATACTGACAAACAATAATTTTAATATCATATCAACTAAAATTCTAAAGGAAATATACATACCCAAACCTTCCGATTCAAATAGACATGTTTCATCTACTCCTAAATCTCGGCACCAGGATAAGAAATTTGCTGTATTGTCTCTGGCAAAAAAGGAGCCTGAGGGTGCACTGGCTTTGCATGGAATCTTCTTCAAGGGTAGATTCTGAAAAACAAAGAAATCTCACTCTGGTGGAATATCTGGCAGTCATCACAGTGACACATTTATGTTTTCAATAAAATGCTTTGGTATGACCTCACAGCAGCAAATAGATTTGTGAATAGCTATAGGAAAGGATATGAAACACAAATGAAACTTAGTTGGTAATCAAGAGAGTATGAAAACCAATGCCTGTAAACATAAACTTGCCTTTTTAATATCTAGAAGTAAATGTACATAAACCCTTTCCCTGGCTCAGACTGCCACTCTCTTTCTCTTCTACTGTTTTTATGGGGAGGGGAAGGGGCTTCTCTTTCATCTGTGTATTCTGTCAGTATTTCTCATAAAATATGTATAAATGTATTTCTCATTTGTGAAAGAAGAAACACAAATATGAATATGAACATAGATAAAATGTAACATACATACCTCCATTCTTATTTGCATACACAGACACACAATAAGAATTACACAAGAATTATAAAGCCCAAAGAGAGCAACAGAATTATCTAACATCCAGAAGACTCTATCACCAATACCAAGAAAAGGAAATATTAAAATTTTTTATCTTTCAACAATAACATTCTACCTTCATTCTTTCAGACTATTTCTTTTTAAATCACAGATCATTGCTCTATTATGTAATACAAAAATAATTCTGGCTGGATTTCTGCTATCTGAACTTGAAACATATTTACATTCTGCATCATTTCTCTTCCAGGATAAGAAAATGCTTAAGATAAGGGAGCGTGTGAACCTGGACAGATTTTTCTATTATTACCCTCAAAACTTTTAGCCCTAGAAAGCTCCTTTACCATACCAAATGTTATAAAGAATTGCATGAGATATTTTTTGTGCCTTTAATAGAATATAACTAGTTTTCGTGGCATTCCATGAAGTCAGAGTTTGATTCTACATGATGTGAAAGCCTGAGCCAAGTATTTGACGATTTGGGCTAGACAGAGCTTTGCCTCTGAAAGCAAAGAAGATCAAGGGAGAAGCATTTTATGATTTAAATTTGTATATAGGATTATTCCTTCTATTCTCTGTGAACAAAAAATATAAACAAAATGTTGACTGTTGAGGTCATTTACAAAGATGGTTATGAAAAATGAAATGTGGTCTTTGTGTATTGGTGAAGCCTACAGATATCAAACTATTACTGGGTTTTTCCTGTCCAATGATGTTACAGTTACATAACTAATATATTCAGTTACTAAGTCACTCAAAGAGTGTGTCTGTCTCATATCCAAGATCCATCTCTTTGTGGCTACGTTCGTTTTAGGCTTAGACATAAAAAATTTTTGCATGAATATATATATTTATATAGATACATATAACAATGTGCACGCATGCTCAATTGTTCAGTTGTGTCTGACTCTTTGCAACCCCATGGACTGTAGCCCTCCAGGCACCTCTGTCCATGGGATTTTCCAGGCAAGAATACTGGAGCCTACTTCAGGAAATGACTTCTCGACCCAAGGATTGAACCCATCTCTCCTGCATCTCCTACACTGGCAGGCAGATTCTTTACCACTAAGCTACCTGGGAAGCCCACATATAATAATACCCCTTAATCAATTTGGTTAAATAGTGGCTTTCAAAGAAATGTTTTCCTATATGAATTATAAAAGCAATAAAAAATTGCATAGTATAATATCACCTTTATAAAATATTCATGAACATCAATTATCTATATTTATTAAAACTAAAATACATACATCCTTAAATCTAGCAATTTACTCCCAAGACTATATCTTGCAAATATAATAGTATTTTATATTTGTACTACATCTTGCAAATATAATAGTGCTTTAAAATATATGAACAAGTATATTTGTTGCAATGCTGATTGAATAGAAAAAATAGACATAAGAGTGTGTCAAGAAAGCGATGGTTGAATAGTACATAATATACAAATACAATGGAACTCTGTACAATAATTTTTTAAAAATAAGATAAATGTATGTGTTGAACCATAAGACTTTCAGTACATACTCTTAGGCAGATAATAAACAAACACATATGTTCACCACAATTTCATTTTATGATGTGTGTGTATATACACACATACACAGTATAGATGGCCATATATGCCATTAAATTGCATATAAATATGTTGGTTTATAAACATGAACATTGTATTTATTTATATAACATTAATTTATGGAAAATTCAAGTAGGATATCCATCAAATTAATAGTTATTACCTTTGAGGAAGGTGATTGATGCATAGAGGATCATTTACATCTTACATAATTCCAAAATATGTAGTAAGATTTTGAGTGACTTTTATGTTTTATCAATATTTTCTGATTAAATTCACTTCTAAAGTCTTTTGATTCAATCCATTACCTCTTTCTTTTGTAGTATAAATTTATTTATTTTAATTGGAGGCTAATTATTTTACAATATTGTATTGGTTTTACCTCTTAAGTGAATCACCTGCTAGGGGTTGGGAGTCCAATTACCTGAGTTCAAACCCAGTTGTGTCACTTTCTTGCTACAATAGTTTTTGACAGATTACTTAATGTTTCTGTTCCTCAGTCTCTTCTTCTATTCAACATGTATGGGGGAAAAAGTGCATCTCATTGGCTATGTGTGTGTGAGTGCAAATTAAATAATATAATTCAAGTGAAGTGATACATGTTAAATAAAGGTTATTATCACTGCCATCAATGAAAGGGAAAATATATTGAATTGCCTATGACTTCCTTCTCTCATATTTTCTTACAAACATTTGATTTTTTTCTACTATAGGTATAAGAACTCAGGAAAAGATCGGCAAACAGTTTATTTGTATCATTCCCCTAAACTTGAATTTCATCTTTTAAATAGTTTTCCAGTAAAACTTTCTGTGATAATATTGGTAGAAATGATCTATATCTGTGCTACCCATTGTAATAATCACTAGTAATTACTAGTGGCATGTGGTCATTGAGCACTTGAGCTGTGGTGATTGTAACTGAGACTAATTTCTAAATTTTATTTCTCTTTAATCAATTGATACTTAAATAGCCACATGTGGCTTGTGACTATCATATTAGAGAATTCATAATAGGAAAAATAAAGCCATTATTTGGAGGTTTAGAAAGTCCAATATTTGACCTCTTGATTACTTTCCCTCTAACTAATATTGTCCCCGTTTCTTTCAAGTCCCCTCAAATCCAGCAGTTCCCCTGGATACAGTTACTGAGATACACAACCATGTTCATCATTTGGAAAGAGTTTACTTATGTGCTACAGAGTACAACATGTGCCTGCCCTACTTACCACACTTGTGGGTGTTACAGCTTCAGAAGGGCAATAGTGATTAATTATATTTAGAATATTTTTATTTTTTGCTCTTCCCATTTTTTTTTACTTTATTTTACTGTACAATACTGTATTGATTTTGCCATACATTGACATGAATCTACCACAGGTGATAATTTACGCCTACAGAACCAGGATATTCATCATTTTACTGCCACAGAGCCAGATACGTGCTTCACACATAAGCAGTCCTGACTTTTGTTTTCTGAAACACATGGTAGGTGGGCAAGGAACAAATTAGCATTGTGAGTGCCTCCATGCTCTAGGCACACAAAACCTATACTTTCATACAGATTATCCTTTTTAATTCTCAAAAAGTAATGTCATGAATTAGGTATATAATAGTATCTCCAATTTCCAAGCTGGAAAAACTGAGCTCATACATAGTTGAAATCAAATCATTCAGCCTCTTATACCCATACACTTCTAACTGTTCCATGAAAGCTCACAATTGTCTGGAATTTAATATATTTCAGCACTTGATTTATTTCCCAAGGTTTTAGCCAGGTAACATTAAAATAAAGAATTATGTATTTTCTTTCACCTATTAAACCTAGAAAAAATGGAGAGAATGGTATCTGTAGTTCTCCATAGACAGTGAACTGAAAATTTAATACTAGTAGTTTATTTTTTTAACTTTACTGGTAGTTTAAATAATCCATTTTTCACAAAAGTTTGAGACAAAATATTCCCCTTGATTACATCAAGTAGACATTTTAGATATAAAACAGAAGAGATATATAAAAAAAGAAATGGAAATTGCCAAGAACTAATATCTTTCCTTTTCCAAAGGGTATATAGAATGTACTTTCAAATATGCAGGCAATAAAGTCACTCTTTCCATGATGGAATCAAAGTTTCCACTGTATCCCCTTGCTCCTTTTAGTTTTGCCATATATTTTATTGAAAAAAAAAAGCTCTCAATAAAATTATTTCATTGAACATTCACAGTACCAAGGTATATGAAGATAACTACCCAGTGGCTTTAGAAAGGATGAAAATATATTCTTCAAGACCAAATTACTGAAATTAAAAGTGGGAAAAATTATTTCTAGTACCGTCAACTTCTGGGGACTCTGCAATTGACTTCATGCCTCAGAGTGAGCTATGATTTAAGACAATAGCAACTGAACTTACTGGCATTGAATTCAAAATCAATCTTTCCTATTCTTTCTCTCTTCAAGATATATTTCATTCTAGAGAATGGGTCCCACAGCAAAATTTGGTATAAATTTCATGCTGTAACAATATAAGAATATTTACTTAAGTTAAAAAATATAATTAAATAAGCTTTCTCAGCAAAATTCTGGTGAAAGTGAAACTGTTAGTCACTCAATCGTTTCCAGCTCTTTGCAACCCCATGGACTGTAGCCCACCAGGCTCCTCTGTCTATGGCATTCTCCAGGCAAGAATACTGGAGTGGGTTGCCATTTCCTTCTCCAGGGATCTTCCCAGACTAGAGATTGATCCCAGATCTCCTGCATTGCAAGTGGATTTGTTACCATCTGAGCCAGCTGGTACACCCGGTAAAGTACCCCTGGTACACCCTGTAAAATCATAAAGAAATTATTTAAATTAAAAGCTAGAAAAAGATGTTAAGTATTTTGAACTATTTGAAATTATTTCTGGTATAACATAAAATGATACTGGAAATGAAGGTCTAGTGCTCAAAATTCAGGTTTAAAAGATGAGATGGACAATAAAATGTTAAGATGCTAATTAATTGAAAACTTATGTCCACATTATAACCTGCACACATATATTTACAGCAACTTTATTCATAATTGCCAAAACTTGGGAGCAATCAAGATATCCTCAGTAGGTGGAGAAATAAACTGCTACATATGCAGAAAATAGAACAATATTCAGTGCTTAAAAAAAAAAAGATCTATGAAAAGACACAGTGGAACATTAAATGTATATTACTAAGTAAAAGAAGCCAATCTAAAAAGATTTCATATTGTATAATTCCAACTATATGACATTGTGAGAAAGGTAAAACTATAGAGGCAGTTTTACCTTTGTTACCATCGGGTTTCCCTGATAGCTCAGTTGGTAAAGAATCCTCCTGCCATGCAGGAGACCCGGGTTCGATTCCTGGGTTAGGAAGATCCGCTGAGGAAGGGATAGGTTACCCACCCCAGTATTCTGGCCTAGCGAATTCCATGGATTGCATAGTCCACGAGGTTGCAAAGAGTCAGACAAGACTGAGAGACTTTCACTCTAGAGACCTAAAATAATTAGGAGTTTAAGAGGAGGGAGGTAGGATCAAGTGATTCATCACGCTGGGTTTTTAGGGCAGTGAAACTGTTATGAATGATACTATAATGGCATATATATGTCATTATAAATTTGTCAGACCCCATAGAATGTACAACACCAAGAGTGAACCTAAATGTTACAACGGACTTTGGGTGGCAAGTGACACATCAATGTGGATTCATTGATTACAACAAATGTACCGTTCTTCTACACTTTTTGCTCAATTTTGCTACGAATCTAAAGCTATTCTAAAAATTAAATTCTATGAAAAACTTATTATGTAATTGATAGTTATTTAAGAAGCACCAGATGCTTTACAGTGGAGAAAATATAGGAAATTCAACAAGAAATGGATTATTTCCATTTTTATTTGCATTGTGCCTAATTTTACATATACATCCACATGGGAATCATTATCTAAATGCCATGTTACTATAAAAAGCTTCTGTTCTCCCAACTAATGCTTTACATATGACTAGACAGAGATTAGTTTAAAAATTCCTGAAGTCTAGTCCTACACTTGAAAATTCAGTTAATTGGTGAGGCTCTCTAAAAATTTTAAATAGAAATTTAATATGATTCAATTCAACCAATCATTATTAAATCACAACTCTACTCCAGTTCTAACATTAGGTACTGGAGGCAGACAAGGCCAATGTTCATTTCTGGAGACTCTGTTTCTTTGAGAACAGACTTAAAATCATGGTATGATATGGTAAGAAATATAACAGAAGCTTAAGTATTTGAAAAGAAGCTTAAATTTGGTTCTCTAGAAAATGTTAGGATGTGTCTTTAACTTTGGGGAGACGTTGATCAGACATCATTATAAAAAAGCCTCACAAAGGAGCAACATTTTACAAAATTGAAGGATTTGAGTTCTTACCAAACCTAAAAAATGAAGAGCAATACATTCCATAAAGTGAAAATCTGACAGAGACATGGATGTTATGATGAGTATAGAATGCATGTGGAGGAGAAAATGAGACCAGAAAGTTAATTAGCCCAGGATCACAAGGGTATTTTATGTCTAACAAGAATTGCTAATATTGTAATCTCAACCACAAATTATAAACTCAAAGGCCCAGAAGAAGTCAGGCAGATTAAATAACAGAATGAAGTGGCTAGCTCTAAGGGACTAGAAGAAGTGGTAGAGACTGTGGAAAACTAAAGAGCTCTTGCTATGTTCAGGAGGGGCAGCCATATTTATTTAGTTCTAACTCATTGCTTCCACAAAGAAATGCAGTCACAATTTCTTGTTAGATCTTCCAATTTTTTCAGAATAATTTGGAAATCTGGCTAGTTTAATATGAAAATACTTCGATTTAAACAATCAGATCTATAGGCAAATATATGTGGTTTCCAGTTTAAAATCTCTTGTGTTCATAGTGGGGAATAATTTAAAAATAAAGAAATAACATTTTAAACTAAGAAGTACTAAATCAATTATATGCAAATTTTCCAAATATTAATTATTTGGAAAATTAACTAAATCTTTTGTTGTCAAAGGTGGAAGGAAGGAATAAAAAAAGGTTTTTTAGACAATTCTACAGAAGTTTGGGCTTCCCTGATGGCTCAGACCATAACACATCTGCCTGCAATGCAGGAGACTTGGGTTCTGTCTCTGGGTCAGGAAGATCCCCCGAGGAAGGGAATGGATACCCACTCCAGTATTTTTATCTGGAGAATTCTATGGACAGAGGAGCCTGGTGGGCTATAGTCCACGGGGTCACAAAGAGTCAGACACAACTAAGCGACTAACACTTTCACTTTTTTTTTTCCACAGAAGCAAAAAACAGTGACTTTTCTTTTGCCACTTCCATCTTGGAACACCTCTAAATCACAGCTATAGTATTCAGACTGAAACAGTGAGATCTGAATGGAAGGAAGAGAAACATTCTCTGAATATGAAAGATTTCTTAAAGAAAGGACTGTTAGACTGACAGGTGTTAGACTGTCAGGTGTGACAGTCCCTCAGAGTCTCAACAAAATGAACAGTAATTGTTAAGTATTACTTATAGAAACTCAAACAAATTGACGATATTTCAAAAAATGTTTTTGAGAGTGTATGTCAGTTTTCTGTGTCCTTGCTACAATCAAGAAATTACCTTTAGGAAATAGACAGGAAAATTATTTTAAAATGCATCTTAAATTTTTCCTTTCCAATAACATTTTGTACATTCTAAGGTATGATAATGTATGACTATTGGCAGCAGATTTCAAGTTCACAGGGTTCTAATACTTTGGTGAAAACTCCTTTTTAGTATCCATCCATATGATATCCAATAAAGAAAAGCATTTTCAAAAGTCCAAAGATTGCCTTATGGATGGATTCCAGGAAATTCTTTATTTTAGTGCTGATTTTGAAACACTTTTTGAGCAACTTTTTAAAAATAATTTATGGGACTGCAGAGTTGGGGCATTGTAAATGCCCATAATGGTATCTCCATAGATGCTCAGTAAATTTGGAACACTGGGATTTAAACTTTTAGTAATTCAAAGAGGAAAGTTTTAAGGCTGCAAATCACCAGCAACAAAATGATGATCAAGAATGCCCGTTTAATCTATTTAACCTTTGGAACCTCAGGTTCATCATTTGTAACTTCTTATGAGAATTAAACAAGGTATTTTGGAAAATGCCTACTACCAATCCTAGACCATAGTTTATCTCCAATTAACGTTATTTTTTTCAAATACATGTCTACTTTCAGTCTATTTACATGAAATACCCTGATGAGAGTTGAAAAACAGTTACATCACCATATCTGTAATTAATAAAATAAGCCCACAAATACATAGGAAAAGTTTGAGATTTTACATTCATGAAGAAAAGTGTTAGTCGCTTAGTCATTTTGGACTTTTTGCGATCCCATGGACTGTGGCCGCAAGGCTCCTCTCTCCATGGAATTCTCCAGGCAAGAATACTGGAATGGGTTGCCAGTTCCTTCTCCAGGGGATCTTCCCAATCCAGGGACTGAACCCAGGTCTCCTGCATTGCAGGCAGATTCCTTACTGTCTGAGCCACCAGGGAAGCCCGCTTATAAAGACAGAGAGCCGCTTATAATGTGGCTTCCATGGTGTGTATTAGCCTGGCTTCTACCTACTGACCTGAGGACCACGGCCCTTCACTTCCATAGGCGCACTATGGGAAAGTGGCCCCCACAGTGGCCTCTATACCCTCCCTTAGGCGTCCACTCCCACAGTGGCTTCCAGGGCACACAGTGGCCTCCGTGGTCCTTCACTCTTCCATAGCCACACTGGCTTCGGTTCCCACCCTCCCATCCTCACCATTCTCCCTCCAGCCACACAGCCCGTGCATAGAACTGTTCTCTGTCCTTTCTACATCTCTGTCCAATTACCTCTCAATCCCAGATGATGGATCACTTACTCCAAAACACCACCCCTCAATTCTGTTTCATAATTTCTTAAAATCCACAATGTGCAAGTGCTCTTGCTGCCATGTCTCCATGAGAGATTAACTGATAAGCAACTGTCTCCCACTAGATGGTTTAGTCCAGAAGGAAGGGAATAGTGTACACTTTTGTTCACCATCTCATCCTCAGTTCAGCTCAGTTCAGTCGCTCAGTCATGTCCGACTCTTTGTGACCCCATGAATCGCAGCACACCAGGCCTCCCTGTCCATCACCAACTCCCAGAGTTCACTCAGACTCGCATCTATCGAGTCAGTGATGCCATCCAGCCATCTCATCCTCTGTCATCCCCTTCTCCTCCTGCCCCCAGTCCCTCCCAGCATCAGAGTCTTTTCCAATGAGTCAACTCTTTGCATGAGGTGGCCAAAGTATTGGAGTTTCAGCTTCAGTATCATTTCCTCCAAAGAAATCCTAGGGCTGATCTCCAGAATGGACTGGTTGGACCTCCTTGCAGTCCAAGGGACTCTCAAGAGTCTTCTCCAACACCACAGTTCAAGCATCTATCAAATAATGCTTATGGAAAATTTATTGGATAAATACGAGTCTGAGTATAGCCAAAGCATTTGCCCAGCAAAAGGCAACAGAATGGAATGGTTACAAGCACAAACTTCGGAGCTAGGCTGCCTGGATTTGAATCTGGAATCTTGATTTACTACTTATGTAACTTCAGGTATGCAAACCAACTTCACTTTATGTGAAATGGCATTAATAATAGTGTCTACATCATAGGGTTGCTGTGATGGATGTTTATGAGTTTATACGATAAGTTCTTAAAATGCCTGACATGTAGTAAGGTATAAATAAATGCTTGTTAGAAAACTGAAACAAAGAGAACCTTTTTGAAAAATGATATAAAATTCAGCCTGTGGCTTCAGTGAACTGTTGGGGGTTTTAATGATCACTAAAACATATAGACATAGTCTCAAAAATATTCCTCATTTCCACTTATATATCTTGCCATCCAGGATAGCTATCAAATTATTATATTTCTCTCCCAAACAGAACTTCATTCTGTTAGTTTTGTCCCCACATCATCGTAGTTTTTCAAACCTCAAAAATCATAGTTTTGCTTTGATTCATCCCTAATCCCTTCTTATTGTGGCCAATAAGTAGTCCAGCTCACTGCCATTTTCTAATAAATATGTATTCAAATATCCTGCTCCATGCAATGTAGTATTGACACTCTTACTCTAAATACTTTAGTATTTTATGTATGAACAAAGGCAGAAACTTCACAAAACATTCTTCCTATCTTTAACCCCAATCCTTCTAACAAAATTTGAACATCATCATCATATCAATGTTTCTAAATTTAATGCTTTCAGTCTCCAGCTCACTGTCTGCAAATGACTCAAACGCTTAAGCCTTGTAGCTTTGAGGTTCATCAGCTTAATCAGTCCATGTGCCAAATTCTCTTCATGAACTCTTCACATCAATCAAGTGTTCACTACTCCTAGAATATGCTTATATCTTTCCAACTTCAATATTTGGTTCATTAACCACAAAGTTACTTTGTATTTGCCTTTTCTCTCTGTCCATCTATTAATAGCAGGTCTGGGAGATTCAAATTTCACTGTTTCCACAGAAACTTCCTGGGCACGCTGACAAATTGACTTGTTACCTGAACCCCTATAGAATCTCCTATCTGTATCAGTAGACGTTGGTGTACAATGATGTGTTTCAATTTAAGAGTTAAGTCTACAGATGTTTGTGATTTAAAAAAAAAAAAACAACCTACTGATCTAATGGTTTATAACTGAATATCTTTTAAGGACTATGGCAATTAAGGCATATTCAAGGTTAATGCTAGAGTCCCCCTCTTACTCATTTGCTTGTATTTTTCTTGAGCAGAAATTAAAGGGTTGGTATGGCAGAGAGCCCACAGTGCTTCCTGGGTACCAATGGGGGCATTTTGCACAGTATGTAGAAACTTATGATCTTCCCTCAACTCAACTCTTCCCCAGCCTTTTCAATTGTAAATTAAAACACTGTCATCCATTTCTTTATTTATGAGATCCTGAACCAATCTCCCTTATCTAGTCTATCTAATTCATCACCAAATCCTGCCAAGCCCACCAAAAGTATAGCTCAAAACCACCTACTTCTTTCCAGTATTTAGGCTACCATCCTAGGCTAAATGGTCAATAGTTTTCTAAGTGGGTCCTCAGTCCCATTTTCACCTCTTCTAATCCATTCTTCACACTGCTAATGTTATCTTTTTAAATACGTGATCATGTTCCTGCTTAAAACAGTGTGAAATAGTATAGTTTTGTTCTTAAAATAGAGGACAACATCCAACAAAACTTAGCACTGGTCTCATCTCTTGACGCTCTACTATTAAATTCTAGTATCCATACATTCATTTACTTTTAGTTCCTCAAAGTCATTCTCTGATATTCAAGGGCTTTCATATGTGCTATTTTCTTTACTTGAAACATTCACTACTCCCTCTCTGCCTGACTAATGCCCATTCCTATTACAGAATAATAGATAAATATTTCTACAAGACTAAGTTAGGTCTTCCTACTTGCTCATATAACTTGGACTCTCCCATACTTGGATGTAACAAAGCTATAATTTACTGCTGGCGTAATTATTAGCTTAAAGTTATTCTCCCTTCCCTGCCAGTCCACAAGTTACCTTGTCCTGCATATTTTAGTTGCTCAATAAACATTTATAAATGTTTATTGAGCAATTGATAAAGTTTCATCAATGCCATATATGTTATGGTGATACAAAGTTTGAGAACCATTGAGACATGCCATTTATTGAGTACTTACCATTGATATCTGCATTTTTATGCATTCATATTTTATTTTCATAACTAGACTGTAACCCTTTGAGAGGTAAGAGTAATGCTTTACTATTTTCCTTTTTAGTTATGAACATCTTGAACACAGTTACCATTCAATAACTATTTGTTGACAAATCTAGAAGCACAACCTTAAAAGGTACTTTATATACAGTGGTTCGGTGTCGGCCAAGAGATGACATCTGAATAGAGATGTGAAGGGAGTGAGGGGCGAGTCATACACACATGTGAAGAAAGACAACCCTAAGAAGACAGAAAAGTAAGTGCAAAGGCCCTGTGGTGGGTGGAACCTGCCTGTTGGGTTCAGAGAACAGCAAGGAAGCTTGCACGGCTGCAGCAAAGTTGGGTGAGGGGAAAGTCATAGGGAATCATACCAGGTAGGTAGCTGGGAATCAGAGCATATAGTGCCTTATAGACTGTTAGCAATATTTCAGCTTTTACTCCACGTATGTCAATGTGCCATTGGAGAATTTTGAGCTATGAGTTGAAATGATGTAACTTAAGTTTTACACTATCTGATGATTTAATCCATGTAAAAAGCTTATTTGGCCCAGAGTAAGAATTGAACAAATGCTTGCTTCATTATCCTATCACAGGGAATTCATTTAATCTGAGGAAAAAAGGTCAAACATTTACTTCTCAGTCTTTAAACAATAAAGCAAATATGACAACATGGGACAAAATGCAGTATTGTTCCTCTTTTATAATTTATAATATAGTTTATATGTATATAATTATACATATATAAATATATACACAAATTGCTGCTTATTTCTTATATGGAGCAGTAGTACTAGCAAGCTATTCATTGGACAAGCAGCCTATGCTGGTGTGAAATTAGACATGACTAGCAAAGTAATATAAACACTGAACACATACTAGACAGCTTCATGCATGATATGTAATGCATTTTCAAACTACTAAGTGAAACAATAGACGGTATTCATATAGTCAGCCGCTAAAAGCTTAAGGTACATTTGAAAAGCTTTATATACTGTAAACTCAGTTACCTCATCTAAAAAACATTATGCCATTAGCCTGTAATGTACCAGTACCACCTCTCTTGGACCACACACACGTCAATATGGTGAGTACTTATATTTTAACTCATCTAGCAATCTCCAGACATGTTTAAATTAAAAAGAAACCCTTTTGCCATGATTTTCAGCCACTTAAAAATGTTCTTATTATAAAATCTGGGTTATGTTCTCCATTAATAAATGGCATACATAATCATTATTGATTTGTTAAAATGACCTGAATTTCTCCGAAGCATTTAGTAACAGCTCATTTTAAATTAATTGATTTTCTACTTTCCATATGGTGAGAGTGACTTTTCTTGACACAATATTCTATATCCACAGTGCTTTGAAACAGCAGTGACCACAATGAGTGCTATCAAATATCATGAAAATAGTTCCCCAGTTACACTATTTTTTACAATTTTGTCTTGCCCATGTGCCTGAATGCGGTTAAAATGCAGGATGTGAGCATGTAAGTGGAAGAGATGATATCATCATGGAAAAATTTGATCAGGTTTGCTTTTATGCTCAGGGGGCAACATTCTGTTGGTGCTCTGATGCAGATGAAAAAATGTGTATGTCTATGCTTGTGTGTGTGTGTTGTGTGTGTGTGTGTGTGTGTGAGCTTCCTTCTTCTAATCCAGGGTTTGTTTCAATTTTTTTTCACGTTTTCTGGGATTTCAATTCAACATGCTTTATTTTTTGTCTTATGGTTCACATATCTTTAATGCAACCCTCATTCACATTACTAAATACTGTCTTACACTTGGAACTTTTGAAACAGTTTTCCAAAAAGATTTGAAGAAGAGGCCTTTATCAGCAGATCCACATAAACTTGTAACCTCTGAAACTTGGCAAATTCACCTGGCCTTTCTTCTTCTCCCCCTCATTTTGGATTGTGGGAATTCTGTCTAGTTTTACAATGGGGCTGAAAACATCCTCTCTAACATCTCTTAGCACAAAAAGCTCATCAGACGTAAACTCCAATGTAAAAGGAACACCAGAACTTGGGAAAAAATGACTTGTTTTTGCTCATACAAAAAAGTCAGCACCTACTGGTCTAGGTAAGTAAGAAAGAAGGTAAACATAATCATGATAAATTATATTTTACTTGATCTGAAAATCTCTCTACTACCACATACATATATTCTCCCTGCATGCATGCTAGGTCGCTTCAGCAGTGTCTGACTCTTTGCAGCCCCATGGACTGCAGCCTGCTGGGTTCCTCTATCCACGGGGGTTCCCAGGCAAGGATATAGGAGTGGGTTGCCATACCCTCCTCCAGGGGGTCTTCCAGACCCAGGGATCAAACCTGTCTCTTTATGTTTCCTGCATTGGCAGGCGGGTTGTTTATCACTAGTGCCCCCTGGGAAGCCCCTTATATTCTCCCTACCAGAGAGTAAATTCCTTGGGTCTATCTTTATGCCATACTCTTTTTCACCAACAACACATATATACATAAATATCCAAGTGAATAATATCATCTCCTGTTCCTAACATAAACTCACCAATTATCTATCAAATTTTAAAATGACATACATAAGTAGGACTCAATTATTATGAAATATTTATAGTTTATAATATTCTATATTATTAAGGGCTGATAATATGTGAACTTGCTACCCTTTATGACCATTTTTATCTTTCTTTTTGAGTTATCTATCAATGAATAAAATAACACAATTTTGGAAAGCCAGTAGCAATATTTATTGCTTATTATTCCTGAGCACTGAAATTCTCTGATTCCCTCTTACAGTTTTATAGAAACTTGACTTTTACCTTGGTTGTTAAATAGTGTTTTGGTAGATAGCTAATTAAGGGCTGAGATGAAACGATAGTTCTTATAGTGCCATTTCACTCACCAACTGTTTTATTGGACTTGAGAGGCAGTTATTGAGAAAAAGATGCAAAGAAAAATAAGAAAGAAACATGGCAATTTCATCTTTATGGCTTCTTCTGTGATTGAAAAACATAATCCTTAATTGCTGTAACAATACTTCATTTCAGGTCAAAAATATCTCTTGAGAACCTATTACATGAAAGGCCCTACAATTATTCTTCCTCTCAATACTCAATGGTGAACAAACCCATAAAACTATAGGTTATCACTCATCTCATCTTTATTTTTCAGGAACTATGGCAAACATTATAAACAGGCATTGAAATAAAATCCTCAAAGTGAATAAAACATTTGGATATTAATATGTTCTTTGTATCATCATTTTTAGTTGTAGCTAACGCTCTGAACTCAAATAATAAATGTGACATGTGAATATAAAATAACACCTACAATTAACTAAATAACCAACCTCCTCCAACATTCCCTTCCTAACTAGTTTAGACCTCCGTGGTCTATTGCTTCAGGCCATCTCTTGTCAGTACTTTTAATGTCCTTAGACCCTTGTTCTTCCACTGCACCACCCTAAAATTCTCCAATCTCCTGCTTTGTCCATTCCTTAGAAAGTCAATTTTGTTCCATATGATTTTGTATTAATAGGTCAAAGACTTTTGAGCCAAGCAAAACCAGCAGAGGAAGGAATTTCCAACTTGATAAGAATTGAAGTCTTAAGGATTAAAAAATCATCTCATAATAACATCTGGATCTGCAAGTAAATGTCTGCATTAATCCATTGATTCACTCATTCACTTATTTATTCATCCAAAACATCTCAACTGAGCACCTATATGCCAGTTATTATGATGGACCCATATGTGAATGAAACACAAACCATGTTTTCAAGGATCTTAGAGTAGAATAAAGGAATAAATAAAGAACAAGGCAATAGCTAAATATCATAATATGGTGCAGGTGCTCTAACAGACAAGAGCCAATTTGTGGACCCAGAGCCCAGTGAATGAAAGGGATGCCGACCTCAAGCCTTTACTGTAAAGCTTCCTTCTAATAATCAAAGCGACCTCAACTGTTTACTATGCTTTAGGGAGATGGATATGCCTTGTGGGGATCAGGAGATAGACAGGTACCTGACCTAAGTCCATGTTACACTATGACTATTGTGCCTTTGAACACATCAGTGGTTAAATTTTTTTTTTTCCTGAATGTGTATTTGGTATGGGTATTCTTAGCAGTTTTCAGAATTTTTATTCCCTGAGACAGGAAATAAATTCATATTTGATAGAAGGACCAATTAAGATATCACAATTTTGAAAAAAATTCAGGAATTCATACTACTATCCAGATGTAGTTGTTCCAGATGTGGTCTTTTCACTGAAATGTAAGAATAAATATTCTGGTACTTGGCATGCATCTATTAGTATGGAAAATGTAATTTTCTTAACCCTGACAAAGAGAAAACTCCAGAAGCAATTTACATATACTTGACAAAAATAACAGAGCACTTACTATCTTGCACATCAGCTTCAGCTCCGTGACATAACCTGTAGGGACCATGAGGATTTCAACATCCCACAAGATATCAAACTCTTCCACTATCACGATATTTTACTGATTTGATATTGAAGAGCAGGAATAGGAGGAAAACTAGATGACTTCATAAAATATATTCATTCTATCGGGTGTAAAACAATTCCATGAGTATCCAGGAATGGAGTTTTGCCAACAAAAAAATGTTTCTGAGTCCAGTAGCGTTAGACAATATAGGAAAATTGCCTTGTTTGTAAAGGACATCATTCAAGAGTTCCTAGCTAGCTATGGTTGTCTGATGGAGGATGAATCTCAGTTTTAGGATACTTGACATGGAACAACAGACTGGTTCCAAATAGGAAAAGGAGTACGTCAAGGCTGTATATTGTCACCCTGCTTATTTAACTTCTATGCAGAGTACATCATGAGAAATGCTGGACTGGAAGAAACACAAGCTGGAATCAAGATTGCCGGGAGAAATATCAATAACCTCAGATATGCAGATGACACCACCCTTATGGCAGAAAGTAAAGAGGAGCTAAAAAGCCTCTTGATGAAAGTGAAAGAGGAGAGTGAAAAAGTTGGCTTAAAGCTCAACATTCAGAAAACAAAGATCATGGTGTCCGGTCCCATCACTGCATGGGAAATAGATGGGGAAACAGTGGAAACAGTGTCAGACTTTATTTTTGGGGGCTCCTAAATCACTGCAGATGGTGATTGCAGCCATGAAATTAAACGATGCTTACTCCTTGGAAGAAAAGTTATGACCAACCTAGATAGCCTATTCAAAAGCAGAGACATTACTTTGCCGACTAAGGTCAAGCTAGTCAAGGCTATGGTTTTTCCTGTGGTCATGTATGGATGTGAGAGTTGGACTGTGAAGAAGGCTGAGTGCTGAAGGATTGATGCTTTTGAACTGTGGTGTTGGAGAAGACTCTTGAGAGTCCCTTGGACTGCAAGGAGATCCAACCAGTCCATTCTGAAGGAGATCAACCCTGGGATTTCTTTGGAACGAATGATGCTAAAGCTGAAACTCCAGTACTTTGGCCACCTCATGCGAAGAGTTGACTCATTGGAAAAGACTCTGATGCTGGGAGTGGGCAGGAGGAGAAGGGGACGACAGAGGATGAGATGGCTGGATGGCATCACTGACTCGATGGACGTGAGTCTGAGTGAACTCCAGGAGATGGTGATAGACAGGGAGGCCTGGCGTGCTGCGATTCATGGGGTCACGAAGAGTCGAACACGACTGAGTGACTGAACTGAACTGAACTGAACGCCAATGAAACTTAAATGGTTTATAACGAACTTAGTGTCAGATAATCCACTTGGCCATATTTTCAGTTGTACTCAGCAATACTCTACCATGGAGTAAAAGTGTCACCTACAGGATTAGTTCAATCAGGCCTGAAGATCCAGGTAAATTCCATTAGCACATTATTCACTTCCTATCCTACCCACCTTTTCACACTACATTTTTTCCTCAGTCTGCACATGTAAACCCACATCAAGTCAACTATGCCTAGTTGACAATGGGTGAAAAAATAGTCAGGAGTGTTTTCATATCATTCCATGTTATACACAACATTTATGCTATAGCACACAAGCCCCATTCAGGTGTATCACTTTTTGCCTGGAAAACCCTATAAATAGAGGAGCCTGGCAGGCTACAGTCTATAGCGTCACAGAGAGTTGGACACAGCTGAGCAACTAAGCATGCATGCACTGTAAGAAGGTACAGAACAGAAAAAAACTCTCAAAGATCAAAACTTTAAGCAAGACATTTCATTAATCTAAGCTAGAGATGAAAATTTTGTCCAGTGTTCAGGGACTCAGAGAAATAAGGACAAGAGAATTTAACTTTTATAATAGGAAATAATTAACTTTATTCAAAATTTAAAAATATTTATATTCATTTCCTTTAGTTCTAAGGAATTTGACTTTATTACTGACTTTCCTATTTTTTTCTTCTCAAACCCAGGCAGCAAGATAGCCCATCAAAAATCATTTATTTCTATATCATTCTACCTATATTTCCTCCTTCTTGTCATGATTTACTCTGTTGGTTTAATACTGATAATATATTGGCATTTCAAAATCATGGATTTCTTAGGAAATATTCAGCTATTTTAGTTGCATAGCTAGATACAGATTCCTGTAGAATAATCACAGCTGAGATTTTCTTTTCAATAACCTTTTATCACCTCTACCAAACTTTCCTGTTCTGTCAGAGATATCAGCCATACACACATATTTCTCAATTTCTCTGAATTCAATCTTGATAAGATATTCTCTCAACAAAATGTGCTATTGATTTTTGAGGGGAAAAACTCTAATATTTATGTCGTATTTAATTCCTGGATGATACAACATCCTCAGATACTGCGATCTCACAGCTCAGAGAACCAGGTATTCTTGATGGGCAGATGTACTCTGGGTATTCTATCTGACTAGGATGTTCTTTCCCCTTTGCCGTAAACAAGGGCTGGATTCCACATTTAGAAGCTGAAAGCTCAGTTCCTTCACTGGAGCATAATGCAGCATTTACCAAGTAACAGAACTTCTTTTTTTTTTTTCTTTTTCCCTTCATGTACTTCAAACCTGATCTAACCACCCAGGGCTCTTTGAAGTCAAAGGAAGCTCTGAACCTAGGGGAACTCTGATGTCTGGGGTAGAGTCTCTTAAGATAAATGAGACAAACAGAAAGGAATGTTAGGAGAAAAAGAGAGGTTGAATCTTTTGAATATTTTTGCACCATGTCAATGCCCCAGTGGTTCAGAGAATCGTGTACACGAATCAGCAAGTTATGACTGGGAAGAAAAACAGTAAATATACAATAAGAAAGGGTTCATGCAATTGAACTCTTTAGACCAGGACATGAAAGTTCATATATTGATGTAATGATTATTTTGTTTTGATTAGAGATGCCAAGTTGAGTCAGGCAACTAAGGGTCAAAAGGCATAAAACCTAACCTTGGACTTATCACTTGTTTTGGTTTTCATATCTCAGTAGGATATTGGAAAGTTAATTCTGTTCAGATTTTTACTGTTAAATTTCCTCAGCTCCTGGATTATTAAAATTTATATTTATAATGAATTGATCAGATTATGGTATATTTAAACTAATCAAAACCAAATTATACATTCACTTGCAGCCCACTGGACTCAAATGCTTCTACCCAACTATGGCCTAACTTTGTGAAATCTCTGCATTACTCCTATGCAAAATGAGAAAACCCAAAGGCTAAGATTAACTACTCACAGCTAAGAATATAGAGTGGCTATTTTTTAAATTGATCCACTGATGCTTGGAAAGAATCATAGGATATAATTTATTTTCATTCAGGGTATTTTATTAAGTCAGAATAGGCTATGAGTCATGCATTTATAACTAAAATATTAAATATGTAAACTGTCTAACCTATTTATTCAATTTACTTGCAAATATTAATAGTGCTTAAATCACTCTTAACACAGACATGCTTCACACATACCAGACATAACTTACTCACTCTAATGTGTTTACACAGCTGTAAAATTCCCAAATTAACTATCAATCAGGAAAAGTAAAAATATTACTATGAGAATAAGAACATGAGATTTAAGCTGCTGTAAAAAAATTACAAAGGATTTCCTACTACGTGACTTTAGATGGGATCAAATTTGTTGTTGATTTTTTAAAGTAATTCTAATATCTTCCTCCACTCCAGTATTCTTGCCTGGAGAATCCCAGGGACAGAGGTGCCTAGTTAGCTGCCGTCTATGGGGTCGCACAGAGTCAGACATGACTGAAGCGACTTAGCAGCAGCAACATCTTCCTAAACATAATAGTTTCACGAATTCAGCAAAGTAATTGGTCAGCTTATCTATCTTTTCCACAGTTGTTCTTAAATTTTAAAATGCCAAGGTGGAAAATAATTACTTACACACGTAAGCAAACAATATTATAACCTTTAATTTGAAAGTCTCCTTTTTTTCCTAAGGGAAATAGTCCATTTAAACTCAACTACCTGGGTTTTAGTAAGTCTATTCTGGTTTAAATTTAGATTTAATAATAACAAATGTTGTAGAATCTCATATAACAACTATTTCTGTTTATAGACAAAGATGGATTGAAAAACCATGAATTGTGACAAAATTATATTTTGAACAATAATAGCTATGAAGATATTAGCCATTTGGCTTTTCATCTTTTGGAAAATTTCTCGTAAAACTCAAAAAAAGAAAAACTAGCTGTCTTTGCATTTTTCATAAAATAAAGCACATGCTATTTTGATTTAAGCTGCTTTGGAAGTAAGTTGTGAAATATATGAATTTTGCCAAGGGCACAGAAGGCAATTCAGTCAAAAGCAATTGTGTTAACTTCTAACTCAGAATAAATTTGACTTTCGAAGCATTGAAAGTTAGGTCATAATGGGTTTTTAAAAATCTACGCTTGTTTAATTATGATGATTGCGCTTTTATGCTAAAATATGTTTATCATAATCAAAATACACGAGTTTTTTTTTTTCACTTAAACAAATGACTTAGGGTCAAGAAAGTACTTCAAGTTGTTTAATAAAATCCTGTTGCAGTTTTACTCACTTTGAAAGAAAAATTTCCTTTGTTTCTTTTTATGTTTTATAGTTTTATTATAAAAATAATATAATTTGAAATAAATGTTTCAAAGGAAATAGCTAGCAAACTCTTGACCTCTAGCTATCCTCAATATTACATATTTTTATGGAGATTTGGGGCAAATATACTTATATTTGGATATAACAGCTACATGCTAACTCTAAACTTTCACAAAGTACTTTTTTTCTGATTTCCTCTAGTTAATCTAAAATTCTCATCAGGATCTTTTAACTATCTCAGATGGGGAAAAGGGGTAACGTTTATCATGAGTTTTTTTGTGTCATACTCTCTGGGAGGCACAAAAACATGCTTTTTAATCCTATTTTACAGATAATGAAGCCAAGGCTCAGACACACCCACTCAATAAATAATAAAACTAGAACCCAAGCATAATCTGTTCAATATCAAAGCCTTTGTGCAATAGAGTAATGCTTTGGGGGTTATCTTACACTTGACAGTCTTATAATTCTGTTCAAGGATCTTAGTTTCTGTTTTAAAAAGCAGAAGTTTACAAAATAAAACCAGAAAACTGTACCTTGTTTACACTTTGTTAATTGGAAGAGTTCAAGATCTTAATAACGAGACAATGAGCTTTCTTTTCTCAACAATAAATAATACAAATAGAGGTTGCATAAATAAGGTTATGCTTTCAAACAAGTCTAGGCACAAAACTTTTTTTCCTCTGTTAATTATTTTAGAGTAAATTTTCTATACACATTGTCCTACTGGGCATCATGTTTTCTCATTAGTGAACAGAAGTAGAGGCCAATTACATTATAATGGAAGCCACAGAGAAAAATAGGTGTCCTAACAGTTCTAATATTAAATTTGTATTTTCATAAGCAATTTCTTCATGTCTAAGCTATGCACAGAGAACCAAAATGAAAGAGCACTTGACTTGGAAAGAGGACCTCTATGCCAAGCTCTTGCTCCATCATTTACTAGCAGGGTGATCTTTCACAAATCATCTAATCTGCATCTAAATGCAGAAAAATGAACTCAGTGGTTCCCAAACTTTGCTGCACATCAGAATCACCTGCAGAGTTGTTTAGACACCCCAACCCCCAGATCCCTCTCCATATGGATTAAATTGGAATGTTTAGGTAAAGGAGCCAGGCCCCACAGTCCCAGCAAGGTTTGGGAGCCACTGAACTCTTTCACAGAGCTGTTTTTAAGATGATAAAAAAAGTGGAGGAGCTTTGTATACTATGTAATACTTTACAGACTGATATAAAAAACTAAAGAAAAATTTATCCCCAAACTAACTACAGTGCTATGAAAAGAGATATATTAATTCAGGGAGCTTGATCTTTTGTTTAGGTTTTTAGTTCAGTAATCATAAAGAAACTTTACATAATCAGCTTTTCTTTTTCTTTTGCCAGAGTTGCAGAAAGTTTTTTTTTTTCTTTTTCTTTTAAGCTGTCTTAATATTATTTTAACCTCATTTTTTCTTACCTCTTTTCCTTCTCTGTGTAAAATTAAGAAAAGTTTCATCTACATGTTCCCTTCAAAAATAACTAACACCACGCTTTTATTATGTGTTCATAATAGCTAGGGAAAGTATTAGAACAATGTGCAGAAAAGAAATCTGAACAATCAGAAAGAAAATAATTTGTCCAGTTACTTAGTTCAATCTACTGCTTACTTAAAAAGAGCAAAAAAGTACATATTCTAGATATTTTGTTCTAACATATAGCCGTAATAATTCTATTTGGAAACAAAGACCTATTCAGTATGTCTTTCTTAGCTAGATTTTGTTCATTGCCTGATGACGCATTATTTCTTTGCTACTTTTTAAATCAATATATCAGATTCAACCAGTTTATATACAGTATTTGTTTGCTATTAATTCCATCAATTTCCATAACCTTCTATTTAATTAAACGTAACCAAAAGGATCATCTGTAATTTGAGTGTTGTTAATAGAGGAATTAATGCATCCATTCACAACAAAATCCTCCAATTAAACTCAATTTCTAAGCTATCGCAAATGCAGTCCACCATCTGACAGTGAGTGATTTTGCCTTGTAATCTTTTACCTTGGTGGGCTTGGCCGTGTCCATGCTTTCTTTGAATTTCTCCTGCACAGTTTCTGCAAGCTGACAGAGCAAGGCACCATTATCCAACTTCTCCATAAAAGTCTCTGCCGTAATTTCCTTCCCTGCAATAACAAAAAGAAGTCTTATAAAAGCACAATCATTCCCCAACCCAAATGTGACACTCATGCCAACATATTTGATGCAGTTTTAATCACCAAAATTCTATTTCCTGCTGAGTTACATATCTGGGATAGGAGATCACTGGAAAAAAAAAAATGGCTTCTTTGGAATTTTATGTTTTCCTTTGGTCTCAATTTGATCTCTTTATGAGCCCAATTCCTTTATCTCCTCATATCTAGGAAAGGAAAGTGAAGTCGCTCAGTTGTGTCCGACTCTTTGTAGCCTATCAGCCTCCTCCATCCATGGGATTCTCCAGGCAAGAATACTGGAGTGGGTTGCCATTTCCTTCTCTAGGGGATCTTCCCAACCCAGGGAACGAACCCATGTCTCCCACATTGCAGGCAGATTGTTTACCCTCTGAGCCACCAGGGAAAACCCCTCATATCTAGGGAAACACTAAAATCCTTCACAGTGGCCACTGTTTCTCATGACTAGCAAAAAGTTTCATGGGACTAGCAGAAATCTGGAAAAATATGTACTTGATTGCATGTATTTCCTTTCACCAAAATCACATATGTCCTGACCTTTCCTCCCTGCCTCTTTGGATCAGTCTCTCAGAGCGATCTGAGGTGCTGTCTTCTTGGCCACAGTCCTCATTTGGCCCCAAATGAAACTTAACTCACAACTGTCACTTTGTCCATTTTTTCAAGTTGACACTATAATACAGGTAAAGTTAATGCAAGTAATAAACTCTCTATAAGAAAACACTATCCCTCTACCCATTCTTCCCCTTTCTGACCCAGTGCTTAAAGTATGGAATTATTAGGTTCATATCTCGGCTTTTTTGCCTCTCCTCACAAACATCCATAGCTTCAATTACCACTCTTAGGAACATGATTCACAGTTATCCATCCCTGACATTTCAATGGGTAAAAGTTATTTTCCTTCTTCCTTACATGCTCTCAAAGTATATTTTCTTTCTTCTGTTTTTCTTTCACTTTGTAACAGCTTTATTTTGATATGATTCACATATCTTATAATTCACACATTTAAAGTACATAATTCAATGAATTTTAATATATTCACAGAATTGTACAATTATCATCACAGTCAATGTTAGTACATTTTTGTCTCCCCCCAAAGAAACTGTATTCTTTATCTCTCTTGATTGCTTCATCCCCTCAGCTCTATAAAACCATTAATCTCTTTCTTAAATGTTCCTCAAAACTCCCTTCCCAAAGCTCTTTCCTTTTCCTAGTTTTCTAATTATCAGAATACATGTTTCCTTCTGTTTCTAGAACCATAATCTTAATAAAAAATTCATAATCTGATACCTAAACTCTATCAACAAGAGCAATGACTAGTCTTCAAATCCTCAACTTCTGTCTCCATAATCACCACCAAAGTTAATATTGCTAAACACAATCCTCACTGAGTCAATCTTCATCTTTGTGGCATAGTCCCTAATCTTGTCTTCTACCTAAAAGATAAAACATACACACTTTAACCCAGTATACTAAGTCTTCTCATATGTTGCTAGTCAACCTTTCTATTTGAACTTCCTTATACCCTGCTCCTGGTCTGCACCCTGCCTTCCCAGGTCCATTAGCAGACCTTGCCATTTCCACTCTGATGCCCTTGTTCTAGGCATGGCCTCTGCCTGCAACACCCCCTTAGCTTTTATCTGCCTAGCCAAATTCTACTTTTAATTAGAAATCCAGAGAGATTCTCCGAGCACAATTGATTGCCTTTCTATATGTTCATACTCATGAGTATCACTCAGTCTGACACTCATCAAACTTCCTTTATGGCTGATATGTTTTGCATAAAGTTCCTGTCATCATCAGTACATTAAAAACCTTTTGAGGTATATATCATTTTGCATGTGTGTTCCTAGAGAGGTAAGCAGAATGTTACTTACATAGAATGCACCTAGTAAATTTGTTCAGTGGGCATGTGAATTAACAAATGAAGAAACAAACTCTTGTAAAACTCTGAGAAAATGTTGGGTATTATTTTTGTGAAAAGTAGTGAGGCAAAAAAAATAAAAAGGAGGTATTTTAAAGTTTTACACAGAGAGTCATAGGACTACATTTTATCTTGAGAAAAATGTATGTAGTTCAATTCTGCGAACACTTAAGATAAATATAAACCAACTGGAACAAGAGATAAACTACTGGCTTAAGGTTAAACTCACAATATCTAATTCATTTGGTCTTTAAGAAACATCTGTTTTAAATGATTTTTTTTTTTTATAGTTTGGGGGGGAAGGGCAGGTGAAAGAGGAAAAAGAATTACTTTTTTTATGTTCTTTTTTCCCTACTGGATAGTTCACATTTTAGCCCTCAGTTAGAATAATGATTTCTGCAGGTGGCAAAACATCAGTAGCTTTAAGTACTCACCACAGAGATAGTCTATACAGAACTATTACTATTTCAAAATCGTATGCAGTTCAACTCAATTAAGGAATTAAAGTAGTAGTCTCAAGATACAAAAAGCCAGCATAACAGAATTTTTATTATATATTCACCATATTATATTGCATTTCTAACAATAATAAGAAAGTTATTTTACAAACAAGCATAAAAAATAAATATTAAAAATATTTTTTTAATATGTCAAGGTAAAGAAGGTAAACTTTATCTAAACTTAAAGATGCTATTATAGTGTTAAGTGACAAGGGTACAGTAAATTTAAAAGAACTTCTAAGTCATAAAAAGAAAAATGGTGTTCATTAAAAAGTCATTAGCAATTTACCTTTTGGTATGACTTTTATTTTTTCTGAATTATACCTGAAAAAATTTTTGTTATCCTGTTTTTCATGAATATTTGTGGAATTTTACATTGAACATCTGTACCTAATGAAAAATATATTAGGTGCCAGCTTTCAATTCTGTATATTTTATAGCTCCAAAAGGTGGGACTTTTTCTTTTGGCTAAAGCAGACACTATTACATACTTTATAGCTGAAGTGTATGACTCAAATGAAGGAAAAATGCAAGCAGAGAATTTTTCTAAACCTTCACATATAACATATTTTCCATCCAACAATTAAGAATCATAAAATATATACTTTAAATATAGTATATAATTTTAAGAAATCAACTATAATCCTTATATAGGAGGATATATTACCATACTTTCTGCATTAATATTACCAAAAATATATTAAAAACAGAATATAAAGTTAGATGAATTTAATCACAACAAATCCAACAGAATGGACTATGAATCACTAATTACAATTTCTCAAGTGAAAGCTAAACAAAGTTAAATCTCTGCTAGGCAGAACCAGATCTTTAAGATAAATTGTATAGCTGGCTTGAGACATTAGATGATGCATGCTAGAAACAGTAGGATTCTAGTATCATAGACTTATTCCTTCCCCAATCCTATCTTTCCTTTTTTTTTTTTTTTTTTGTATAATTAGGGAAAGAAGGGGAAATGAACAGATACCATTAAATCGTGGTGGAGTACCAGCCCACACTGGGTTGTCTATATTATTGGCTTGAAGGTTAAACCCCTAATAGCCAAGTCTAGAAGAAATATCTTTACTTTCTGGGTTCATAATTCTGGACTTTGATCTTCACACCATCAGTTCAGTCATGACCAATGCCAGTAGACAGAGATCAGGGAGGGTGGCTAAATATTGTGATCGGTCACTTCCTCTTAAAATATGAGGGCACAATGATATGAAATAATCATCTACCTGAAATATTTTGTCAGGTAACTAAAATCAGCACACATACTTGTACATACAAGTGTATTTCTCCCAGAAATGTGTGCTAGCCATCATTTCCATAAAGATTATCACTTTTATTTTGCTAGGAAAGAACGTTTTCCTCCTAGTAAGTTAGCAGTTTCCTAAAATATGACAGCATCTAATAATGATATTTAACATTTGAGTTCTCACTATATGTCAAGCACTTTACATGAATTCATGTTTTTAATCTCACAAAACTGCACGGTGTTTATATTGTATCCATTTTACAGATGATGAAATTGATGTATTCAGATTAAATAACTTGCTTAAGCTCACACAGTGAATCTGGCTCTTTAACCCAAAAAGTAGTTATAGAGTCTATGTTCTTAACTGCCATGCTTGGTTAGTATTTGCAAATATACAAATGACTATTTCCTATAATAGTGCATTCTCTCTAATGCAGTTGTCTTTTTCTTCGTAGAAAACTTCACAGAATCTTTCTCTCTAGAAACTCCCTCAGGAAAAAAAAAAAAAAAACAAGACAGAATGGGGTTGAAGATAGTGGTGCCGAGAAATGAACAGCAGTCCACCTTTCAGATTGGTGAATGATGGAGAATACCATTTAGGCATGCTCTGATATGGAAGGGCTTTTTATGTGGCGCTAGTGGTAAAGAACCCACTGGCCGGTGCAGGGGGACATGAGAGATGCAGGCTCCATCTTGGGTTGAGTAGATCCCCTGGAGTAGGAAATAGCAACCCTGCAGTATTCTTGACTAGAGAATCCTATGGACAGAGAAGCCTGATAGGCTACAGTTCACAGGGTCACAAAGAGTCAGACATGACTGAAGCAACTTAACACAAACATATGCATGCCCTGATATGTAGCCTGATTCATTGCATAAGAAAACCAGTCTATTTTATCTTAAGAGTGATCCAGATATGATCGTTCTACTCCAATCTCCGCCGCACCTCTCAATCATGGTCTACTTCTCCAGTTAGAGAACTCAAAGCAACTTGTCTGCTATCAATGCAAATTAGTGTTTTGAGACTGAAATGTAAAGGTTGTAAAATAGGAAATGATTGATTATACCCAGAAACCCTAGATCAGCACCTGCTCCACACAGATTCAGAGTCCATCCCTCATTTGTATCAAGAAAAGACAGAGTCGCTTCCATTGGAAAAGTTGGGTGAAAAGAATTAGGGAGTAACTGCTCTGAAAGGTGTCAACTTGTGAACATAAACTTGATTCTTTAAACTTCTGAACTAGCATAAGACACCACCATTCCTAAGGAATTGTTATTGACTACATCAGGAATATCTTCTCTCTGCAGGATAAGTACTTAGTAAAATGGTTTTACGAAAAAGAAAAGAGAGCTGTTCCTACCTTGTTAGACAGCAGCAACTCCACTAAATAGGTGCTTAACTTTTTAATGCTAAAAATGGGATTTTTAGAAATAACTGAAAAAAATAAAAATATTAAAATAGGTTGGTCAAAAAGTTCATTCAGCTTTTTCCATAAGATGGTACAGAAAAACGCAAACAAACTTGTTGGCCAACCCAATATATTGATCACAGTAAGCATATAACAACTGAATTTTCTTTTATGTGCATGTAGAAAAGTCTAAGAAAGGGGAAATCACTATAACATCGACTGTCATAGTACATTTCTAATTATAAGTAAAATCAATTTAGCTTTGCTTGATTTGTAATATATCTTTTGATTTACTCAAAGTCCCTGCATATATCCAAACATATACACCTATATTCTAACAATTTAAGATCCTTAAGAACAATATCAATTTCTGTGATGTTTAACATCTACAATCTTTTCTCAAAAGTATACTCCCATGTGATTCATGTGGTGTTATTAAACAAATAATTGAAGATAAAGGTAGACCATCATTTTCAAATGATTAAAGAAATACAAATTAAATAAATAATTTGAGAACATCTATGTTAGTATATGGAGAAGGCAATGGCAACCCACTCCAGCACTCTTGCCTGGAAAATCCCATAGACAGCGGAGCCTGGTAGGCTGCAGTCCATGGGGTCGCGAAGAGTCGGACACAACTGAGCGACTTCACTTTCACTTTTCACTTTCATGCATTGGAGAAGGAGATGGCAACCCACTCCAGTGTTCTCGCCTGGAGAATCCCAGGGATGGAGGAGCCTAGTGGGCTGCTGTCTCTGGGGTCACACAGAGTCGGACACGACTGAAGTGACTTAGCAGCAGCAGCAGCATGTTAGTATATTTATTTCAAAATTAAGTCAACAACAGTCTTCAGCAGACCATCAACAATGATGTGTGCGTGCATGCTCAGTCACTTCAGTTTTATCCTATTCACAGCCCGCCAGGCTCCTCTGTCCACGGGATTTTCTGGCAAGAATACTGGAGTGGGTTGCCATGCCCTCCTCATGGGCATCTTCCCCACCCCCCCCAGGAACCAAACGCATGCCTCCTGCGTCTCCTGCATTGCAGGCAGATTCTTTACCACTGAGTCACCAGGGAAGCCTAAGCCCCCAAATCATGAAATACATAGACTGTCTCATCTACTTAAATGATAAGCAGTTGCTATAATCTGGGGCTATTAATTTAATAACATACTGCTTACTCAAAGTGACAAGTCTTTCTCCAAGGTTTATTTGTATAATCATTTGATGTTCAAATATGTCTGAAGGACATAGTTAATTAACAAATCATGAACAAAAATAACAAAAACAGAAAGCCTAAAATAAAAATCAAATGTGTATATTTAATATATAGCAAGGGATAATGGCCAGATAAATGTTTAAGAGGCAAGATTCTTTTGCTTCAGGTTTCTTTGGCGGTCTTTTCTAAATACTGGTCATAAAACTCCACAGTGCCAGCTACTAGAAACCATACTTGGACTACAGAGATATAGGAGTCGTCAGTAAATATCACCTGGTGATTTTCTTATGAATCAGACTGGTATGCTACCCCACAAACAAACTCTAACTATTATGAAAATATATTCACCTTCACTATTTATCATAAGACAGGTTTATATCATAATACAAAATTTTCAGTCTGCCATTGCCATATGTGCGTGCTTAGTTGTATCTGACTCTTTGCTACCCCATGGACTGTAGCCCAGTAGGCTCCTCTCTTCATGAAATTTTCCAGGCAAGAATACTAGAGTGGGTTGCCATTTCCTGCTCCAGGGGATCTTCCCAACCCAGGGATCAAACCTGTGTCTCCTGCATTGACAGGCAGATTCTTTTACCACTGCACCACCAGGGAAGTCCAAATTTTAGTCTAAAAATTAGCTATTGCAAATTGGAAAAGTTGGCTTAAAGCTCAACATTCAGAAAATGAAGATTATGGCATCCGGTCCCATCACTTCATGGGAAATAGATGGGGAAACAGTGGAAACAGTGTCAGACTTTTTTTGTGTGTGTGGCGGGGGGGGGCGCTCCAAAATCACTGCAGATGGTGATTGCAGCCATGAAATTAAAAGACGCTTACTCCTTGGAAGAAAAGTTATGACCAACCTAGATAGTATATTCAAAAGCAGAGACGTTACTTTGCTGACTAAGGTCTGGCTAGTCAAGGCTATGGTTTTTCCTGTGGTCATGTATGGATGTGAGAGTTGGACTGTGAAGAAGGCTGAGTGCTGAAGAACTGATGCTTTTGAACTGTGGTGTTGGAGAAGACTCTTGAGAGTCCCTTGGACTGCAAGGAGATCCAACCAGTCCATTCTGAAGGAGATCAACCCTGGGATTTCTTTGGAAAGAATGATGCTAAAACTGAAGCTCCAGTACTTTGGCCACCTCATGTGAAGAGCTGATTCATTGGAAAAGACTCTGATGCTGGGAGGGATTGGGGGCAGGAGGAGAAGGGGACGACCCAGGATGAGATGGCTGGATGGCATCACAGACTCAATGGACGTGAGTCTGAGTGAACTCTGGGAGATGGTGATGGACAGGGAGGCCTGGCGTGCTGCGATTCATGGGGTCGCAAAGAGTCGGACACGACTGAGCGACGGAACTGAACTGAACTTCATGGCATAAATTTTAATATTGGTCTGTGAATCAGTGAAACAACTTTCTTCTCTATCAAATAACATTTATCCACCCAAAAACCTGAATGTAAAATGAGTGTTCTTTAAGAAACTCCATCTTTCAATGGATATATAGGAACAAAAAATATGAATTCAGACTATCATTAATATTTATTGAAATACACAGAAGAAAAACGTTACAGTTTAGTCAAATATTACTAAAAAGAAATAAGAAATCTTTCCACAAGTAAGGTCCAAACTACAATGGTAAAATCTTGTTAAAAGCTTTAATTTAGTATGTGAATTTCTACCTCACCAAAAACTTCAAATGCTTTATTGGGAGATCAGATGAATTTTGAAACTACTTTCAACCTTCTGTCTCTAGGCTTCAACCAACTATCCCTAACCTTCAAGAAGATAAAAATTAAAAATTGAAAGGAGGTTGTATAATAAAATTTGCAAATATTTCTGAGGTGACCAAATGCCTAGTAAAAATAATCTTAAAATTTGCTTTAATGGCTCCCTTCTAAAATATATGAATGTTAATTATATCTATTATGTGTAATAAAAATATCTTGTATCATAGCCATATATTTTTCTCCCTTCCTTATTATCACCATTCTAGAACATAATGTATTTTATTACCTCTGAATGCTTCATCATTTTAAATAATGTCAAGCTATTGGTCTACTTTCCAAGTTAGCATGAGGATATTTACTTAAAATCTATTATTTTCTACTTTTATAAATTCAAGTTAACAGAAGGCAGTACTCTGAGATAGTTTTAAGATTTTTTTTTTCTGAGAAAATTTCACAAGCTTTTGGTTGCATTTGTGTTACCAACAACTAATATTGAAAACATTAGCCTTCTTATTCTTTAAAAGAAGGATTATTCACTTGTGTAAATTGGTTTCTCCTTGTTTGTGTCTATTGATGATTTTAAACTGGGTCTTACGAGATGGATTTCTTGGACACTTAGACTTTTGGAACTGGAATGGACATTAGAGATTGTCTACTCCAATCCCTTCATTTTATGGTTGGGGACACTGAGCCCAGAAAAGATAGCTGAGTGACTTTGGGCAAGTTTCCTACCAAGTGCCAGAGCCAGAACCAGAAGCCAGGTCTCCTGACTCCCAGTTAGAAGCCAGGTCTCCTGACTTTTAGTCCAAGGATATTTCCATTACACATACACTGACTCTCTATTCTTTGAGGCTGTCTTGGGCTGCTCACACTGATCAAGCTACTGTGTAAATGATCACATTCACCAAATAAAATGCTTCTGATGACAAATCATGGGACTTTGAAACATACCTGTGTAATCAGGCTATACTCTAGTTAATCATGATTTCTCCCTGCCTAGAACATTTCCGGGATTCCTCATTGATCATGCAATAAATTATAAGCTCCTCAACCTGGTCTTCAAAGCACTGTGTGCTCTAGCTCCAACAAATCTCATATATCTCCCTGCCCCTCTCCTTTAATCTATGCTGTTGACATAAGCTTTCATTCTGTTCTTACAACACACCAAACTCCTTCCTATCCCACACATACCATTCTCTCTATCCAGGCTCTTTCCCATGATTTGTCTGCTTAGCTATTAATTATTCTTTAGATCTCAGTTTCCAATATGTGAAGTGAAGGTCATTCAGCTGTGTCTGACTCTTTGCAACTCCCTAGACTGTAGCCTGCCAGGCTCCTCTGTCCACAGGGACTCTCCAGGCAAGAACACTGGAGTGGGTAGCCATTCCCTTCTCCAGGGGATCTTCCCAACCCAGAGATCAAACTCAGGTCTCAGGCATTGCGGGCAGATTGTTTACTGTCTGAGCCAACAGGGAAGCCCCTTAAAAAGGATTTCCCCAAGCCCTTATTTGTTAATTTGCCTCACTCCCACCTCCTTGTTTTTATATTCTTATTACAATCTATTTCTTCTACAGTTTATAGCAACCAATTAATCATTCATTGTCACTTATTTAATATTAATTTCATATTCAATCTACTCCAAGCTCTATAAGAACAGGCAATCTGCCTATTCCTAACCACCACTCCACCCTCTAGTACTCACAAGACTGTGCTGCAATACGATAAACATAAAAGCTAGTATTGACCATAGTTAGCTGATTACTATATGGCAGACCTTGTTCTAAAACTGATCATCTCAGTTGACTCTACAACAGTCCTCCTGAGGTTGGTACTAGTATTACACTTATTTAACAGATGACAAAACCCAAGCACATTCAGATACTTGTCTGGTATCACAAAGCTAGTAAGTGATGGAAATGAGATTTGAATTCAAGCATTCTGATTCCAGAGTTCATTTTATTCAAATAATACATTGTGCTGCTGCATGCTCAAATATTTATCAAATAAATGAATGAACTTACTCACCATATCAAATTAATTGTATCACCAGACTGAATAAATGGAACAACACCACCACACATAGAGTTTATGTCAGACACTATTCTAAGTAGTGTACATATTTTAATTAGTTAATCTCACTGCAACGCTACTCTCATTACCACTTCATAAATGAAGAAACTGAAGCACAGAGATTAAATAACTTGCCCAAGATTGTACTGCTCGTAACTGGCAGACCTGGGGTTCAAACACAGGCAGTTTATGCCAAGTCTGTGCCTTATTTTATACACTACCATGCTTGTGAGAGCCCATATCTGAAAGCAGCTTGAAGTCAATAAAATGCTAATATAACAATAATCAGTGAACACACAAAAGAGGGAGGAAACCCATCTGTTTAAGTTAAACTGAGTTCCTCTGTATAATGGAGATAAATGCTTTTCCCTTGGATAAATGAAAGATGGCCCTTCCTTCTGGTGGATACAGTTCCATAGCACAGTGGAGGTTATTTCTGGGGTGTGATGGATGGTAAGGATGCCTTCTTCATTTCTCCTCTCACCCCTTAATTAGGCTTCCTCACAAAAGATACCACCTGCATTTCTATATCTGGTAGCTTTAGTTAGATGACATAAAACTGTTGAAAACATGAGGAAAAAGGAAATATCCAACTCTAGGATAAAGGCTTAAAAAATGAAAAGCAACATAAAAATCCAGGGCCATGATGAGCAAAAACAAAAATCTTGCTAAAGGGGGCTCAAACCTCGCAAAACCTTGTTAAAATTTCAGATCCGCAGGGTGCTCTTTTCTTAAACTCTTTCGTTTCAGTGGCTAAAAAGTGAGAATGACACTTACCTTGAAGGAATCCTTTCAATAATAAGATCATGTTGGTGAAATCCTTTTTGTAAATGATAAAGCACTATGCAAATCCTATGTATATTCAATATTTATATTTTATGAACTCTATAAGGATCCTTTTCTCAGGGCTTAAATCAATTTTGTCCTCTGTGAAAAATTACTAGTGAAATAGTATTGTTTTATATGATGATCCTTTAACTGTATGATTCTACTTTGCACATGGTTGAAATTGTATTCTATGACTATGCCAGCACAGTAGAAACAAAACAAACAAAAAAAAGAGGCAGCCTTAGCAGGAGGCAGTATTTTTCTCATAGACAGTTCTTTTGGAAAAGTATTTAAAAATAAAAGTGCAATGAAAAGAAAAATTTTAGGTCAAGGTTGGATGACTCCAGTCAGCTTATTTGGACAAAGGAGAGGAGTCATTGTTCCAGAGTCTGGGTTTTCAGCAGTTTTAGAGAGTTGGACATGACTTAGCGACTAAACAACAGAAGATGTATTATAAAACGAGAGCAAAGAAACCAAGTTTTAGAAGCCAGATTTCACAGACTGTGGCTCATGTGCAGTGTCGAAAGAATAGGCCAAACTGGCCAGTTGCATGAAAGAAAAGTAAAATTAAATCAAGCATGTAGATAAAATAAGCAATTTGACCACATAGTTCCACATTCCAATGCATTATATTGGAATAACTAAGCACAATTAATGTAAGAGACATTGGGAAATTCATTTAAATTTTCCACATGCTGCAGGTATCCCAGATGCAAAATGAAACTGATGAAAGATTTTCTTTCTAAGGTGCTGTCACATGCTTAGGAGAAGGATATTACAGGAGCAGGGGAAATAAACTTGTTATCTTTGCTGACAAAACGAGGTCTTATAACCTTACCTAACAGATTGGTTAACCACAAGGCCAGATCTTCTTTCATCGGCAGCAAATTAGCTTCATGTCTGCTGGCCAGCCACTGGCTATACTGATGCATATCAGAAAGGCCAGGTCCACTGCGTACCTTTGGGCTCAGAGCAGTGCACATTATTTATCCACTCGTAATACCTGTTTTGGAAACAAAAGAGCAATTGCTTTTTACACAGACTTCTCTTGTTAAAACCTTGCTACAAATGGCACAGTAAGGAACAGGGTCTGCAGACGTTTGGATGACAAGTCAGGTTATTAATTATTAACCCCCCAGGAAACACTGTTTGCTCTATCAGTGCTGGCCCTTGTCAGTTTTGACCAACTACTTGGTCAGAAACAGCAGCAATCAAAGGTCAAATAGAAAAATCAAACAGTAAGCTCTACACATGTGTGAAACATCATATCTGGAAAAAAGTCAATTTTGAAAGCAAGAAATTCCGTTAAAATTTTGGTATCCAAATTGTAAACCTCCATTGTTTGGGTTAATTTTTGAAACCATAAATTTCCACAGAATTTTAGGGCTGAATACCAGCAATGACAGTATTTAGGAAATTTCTTATCAACATATAATTACTACTCTTCAAACTATTACCTATGAGATTAAGCATAGTACTTGGTTCTTTACAGATGGCCAAGCAATCATGTACTTACACTTTACAAGAGTTAAGTGGGACACAGGGGAGCTTGCATGTTTTTAAAAATTTTTAATTGAAGAATAATTGCTTTACAGTGTTGTGTTAGTTTCTGCGGCAAAAACAACATGAATCTGCTATAAGTATGCATATATAGTTAATGGAAACAAAACCCAAAGGGGAATGGTGACTCAACCAAAATCATATGGTTAGATCACAGCAGAGGCAGGTTTGAACTTGGGTCATTAGTGTCATTACCATTACTGTTTTCAGAATGACACATTTTATAATAGCATCATCAAGTACCCATATTATAATTCAGGAATTACACCTTAATTCTAATAAATAGCATCACAGGTTTTCTTTGGTCTTATTTTGTACCTTCCCACTCCATAAGTTTTGCATACCAGGGTTTATTTGTAATCATCTGTAGCATAAAAGTAATTACATATATCTACACAACAAGAAATAAATTCACTCACCTATGAGTAACACAATCCTCAAAGTGGGTTGCAGGGGGAAAAAAAATGTATGAATACATAGTTGGCCTTGAATGTAACACTACATTCATTTTTTGCATTATTTATATGACCTAAGACTATAGATATAATAATGGGGCAGTAAAGTAATAAACTCGTAAGTTTAACTATGTGTTTAACTCCATTCTATATGCAAATAGTGCCTATAAAATAACCAAATGTATTATGACTGAATAAAATGAAAATGTTTGCAACTGGCAAGAAGTAAGGTTTATATGCTATAATGGGGTTTTCAGCTATATTTATTACTAATGGCACTTTAAGTTTACTGGTATAAGTTGTATATAGCCTTGTTGGTTTTAAAATTTGAAACTTTACATAGCATTCTTTTCCAAGTAATCTCAAACACTTCTCAGCCTAGGTTAATTTTTGTCTTTTAAAGACAGCTTAAAAAAAAATAAGACATTGGTATTCACAAAAATGTAAAATTTGATGGTCTTCCAAACATTTTGCTGTAGCCTTAGAAAAGGCTGCAGGGAGCATGAATAAATACCTAAAAAGTGCCATCAATATATAATTTAAAAGCACAATTTCATTTCCAAACAAATTATGCTTTGAATAATTCTTTTTTTGCAAAAAAATAATTACTATAAATTTTCATTGAAAATATCTTCTATAAATCTCTAAAGTGGTAACGAGTGAAAATGTGCAATATTTTAACATACCTTGCCCTAATCTATTAAATTGTCATTATAGGTGCCAGGATATTGCAATTGTCCATTTTCTTCTGCAGTTTGTCATGACATTATTCATATAAAGTCCTAAAAGTTTTCTCCAAAACCTGTGATTAAACCAGAAGCCTAAAATATTTTTGCCCTAGTTCTTTAAAAAATAGGTCCAATCCCAGGAAAACAAAATACCTCCCAGTAGGTGTTTAGGATTCCTACAAGCTAATCTAGCCTCAGAAACAAACATTTTAATAATACATTTAAGCACATGATTCATACATTTAAATAACTAATTGAAATCTTAAAAGGGTTACCTCTAAAATGCCTTTCTTCTCAAGACACAATCTCTCCCACTACTCTCCTGAAAGCGAGAAGTGGGAGTTCAGTAACTCTACCTACATCCTATTCTGGGCTCTGTAATTTCCACTGAAGCATCAGAGTCCTATTCTGCTTTGTAAAAGCAAGAAGACACCTCAAATTCTCAAGCTCATTGTCCAGCAGAGAATTCATCAAGGGATAGTTTACAGTAAACCTAATGGCACGTAACAGTTTCAGTGAGCCAGAGGGACACAATCTGTCCCCTCAATACTTCTAAACAGTGAAGTTTTTATTTTCCTTGACAGTGGCACATTTATTTCTCATGTAGTCTGTCCCATATTTTGCCAGAAATATAATTCAAACTATTTCTAATATTTACAGATGATTATTAAGTCAAACCAATAATTCAGCAATGCTTGCTATACTGCTTTTTGTATAATCAAAATTATATTAAAAAATGGAAAAAAAACAATTATATTTTCCCAGGTGACAAAGGTGGAGAAAGAAGGTTTAGTGGGTAATTGGCATCTGATAGAAGTTAAACGATTAAACATATGCCAAATATGTAGACATCTAAAGTCACTCATAGATAGGGACTCTTGTTTAAGGAACTCTTCTTGTTTAAGTCCCTTTTTAAAAAAACTTAGGATTTTCATCCAAATTCCTCTGATCCTTTTTTCACATTTTAAAACACCATCAAACTTGGCTTGACTCTACAGTTTAGCTGAGAGTCACTACTTGGTGGTCTTGGATTTAAATGAGGCTGAGATATGAACAGGAAAGATGGGCATGGATCCAACTAGCAGGACCAAAATTTGGACTGTGCAAGAATTACCCATAGTAAAGCAGTTTCCAAATGAAAGGACTAAATTGGGGTGAGCAAAGGTCAAATGAATTTAAATTATCCAGATAAAAAGATCATTACAGGATTATAAACGTTTTATAATTTTCAACAAATGTTTAATCCATCTGAATGAGTTGAATTAGCTCACAAAGAACAGATAACAAGGAAAAGGTCATTTCTAATCTTTTGAATACATTCAAAAGTATGTGAAAACCACTAGAGATGCCAAGGGATAGCTTTTAAAGATAGGAAATCAAATGATGAATGATACACTGACTTGAAAAAAAAATAGGTTTTGAAGAAAGAAAAAACTTTCTTCTAGAACATATCTAAATACTGGAAGATGCTACTGTTAAAATTTCTATAATCTAAATATTTTAAAACTTGATAAGTAACTTTGGTAATACAAAGCAAAATCTATGCTTTGAGAAAAAGGAGTAAGGATTCAAAAGCTTCTTCTATGTCTTCTCCAAACTTTATGGGTCTATCGAAAAATGGATAAATCAACCTTCAGGATTTGGAATTCAAAAAAATAAAACTTAAAGGGAAAAACATGCAGAAATTTAATACAAAATTCTTCAAAGAATGTGTGTGTGTGTAATTTTTTCTTTCTTTCCATAGAAGTGATTCTGGAATAATCATTATGAATATGATGAGACTTGAACTAGCCCAGGGGGAAGAAGAAAAAATTAATGACTCCATAAGTAAAATATCACATGTTTAAAGACTCGGTTTAGTCTGTTGTTTCAGAATCCCAGTTGAAGACATCAGGTTTGACTCTGAAGAAAAGTTACCTAGACATTTTTGCCACCTACAGGTGTTCTTTGATTATAATCAAAATGATTTCTGATCTATCTCTAGTCTTTGTTGATGTTATTTTAAAAAATCACATTATTGCATGGAAAATAAATTGGAAAGAAAGAAAAATAAGAACAAAGTGATAAGCATACCCTTACTGTCTGATATTTAGGTCTGTTAAGAAGCCTTATTAAGAGAATATTAGAGCTGGAATCAGAAGTTCTGAAGTCGAATACTAGCTGTACCACCTTGCCATTTAGTAGTTGTTCTATTCTAGCCCTACGACTTTTTTTCTTTGTACTTGAGTTTTCCAGTATGTATAATGGAGGCTAACACCTCACGTATACTTGTGAAAATGAAATATTTGTGTCAGTATTTGGCATATATTTTATATTCAACAAATACTTGCTAAATTGAAATCATCACCATAGGAAAGATGCCAAAATAAAGCTTCCATTGACTTATTTTAAAAAGAAAAGAGATTTTGTAACAAAATAGGGATACTTTGTAGAACTCGAAATCACTAAGAAAAGACAAAAGATAAGGGGGAGAAATGAAAACTGATAAAGTATTGATGATGAATTCCTGGCAGTCCCAGTGATTAGCACTCTGCACTTTCACTACTGAGGGGCAGGTTCAATCCTCGGTCAGGGAACTAAGATTTTGCAAGAGGAATGGTACAGCCAAAACAAAGATAAAGTATTGGTGAAATAAAACCATAAATAATTGAAAATCCCAACTTTTCTTCATATTGAGAGGTATGAAAACCCCCAGATGATGAATGAAATGTTGAGCTCCAAGATGAGTAATTTACATGTATTTTTGACAGCAAATTTTGGTAACATATTACACTCCATTTTAGCAGCAAAGACTTATAATCCATTAAGATCGGGGAATGACATATCTTTTAAATTAAATGTGACAGGATGTCACCGTCCCCCCAACACACGCACACACAGATGCCTAACTGTGGCCATTTAAAACAGAGTGCTAATGAACCCACTGTCAAGGGTCCTATCACTAAAGGCCACCTTTGTTCTAATTTAGAGCATTGACCTCACTTCTATTTAGTCAGTTTTGTGTGTTATAGGAGTAAAGCATGAAGAAAACAAACTTGATAGGCCAATAATATTCTTTTAAAATGAAAAATAAATAAATAAAAACACCTTAAGCCAAACACTCTTCAAAATTCCCAACATAGAAAATTATATCTTTCAAGTTAGATTCAAAAAATTAACAACCAAGGGTGGCTCTAGATGGCTCTTTCATCACTCTGAGTTCTTTACATCTATGGGATTCATTTCGGCTGACCAATAATAGCTCTACAGAACTATATATTCTCAACCAATGTCAGGAATGCAAAATTTTACAGAGAATAAAAGCCCAAAATTTAACCAGGAAGGTAATTTTAGATCTTGTAAATGGACCTTTGCTTCTGGCTAAGGAGAGTGAGCAACTTGTCTGAAATTGAAAAGTGCAAAGCATAAAGGCAAAATGACACTTGTTACTACTTCTTCTAATTATGTAATGAAATCCTTAAACTCAAATGGATCTTAGACTTACCAGCCAAATTCCTGATAATTAAAAAGGGACTGTAGGCTTACAATGTTTTGGTCGAAGTAACAAGTCTATTTAGTTACAGTCATTAAACGTATCCTATCCAAGCCCTCCTGCTAGAATATGCTAACGCTCAAAGAATGCTAACTCTTTCAGGAGTCTCTTTCTTACTGTTGAGCCTCATGATGATTTGCCTTGAACCAAATGATGGTACACCTGCAATAATAATTCTTTCTCAAATCATGACTGAAAAATTAAGACTCAGTGGGAATTAATTTCTTATATTTTCTTGGCAAAAAAAGATATTTAAAGTTTTGCTGTTTTTTTAAATTCTACTAAACCATTCTTTCAAACAATTTAGCTCGTTCTTGGACTCCTACCAGATAAGTTTCAGACTTTATTTGAATAGAAAGCCATCTGAAAGTCATTAATCAATTAGGATATTTAAGGACTTACATCCGAATTCATCTAAGTTGAACTTTAATTCATAAAAAGATGTTGTTCAGTGTGTGTGTGTGCATTGTTTGCAATAAAAAAGATTTCTGTTTTCCATAACTATAATACAGTTGAGAGTTAGCAGAGTTCTACATTCTGTTGAATATATATGTACTCTCATGTAAGGGGAGAGCATAAGTAAAAACTCAACTGATTTGACTCTGAAAAGACTTAGGACAGAAACATTACACAAGCATCTTACTCTTTTTGCCACGAGACATTTTCTACCTTCCTCCAGTTCTTTTCTCTAGTCAGAAAACACTGAGTGGAAAATCTTGATAGCTGTCGAGCAGAAATTAAAGGAAACAGCAGGATCTCTGTACCACCATATCAAAACCACAAAGATACCAAAATAACCTCACCATAGGGTCCAGTTTTAACTCCCCGTGCAAACAAATTTGTTAGAGTCTCATTGTTTGGCTTCAACCAAGGTAACTTTGGCCTTCCTAAAATTATGCCTAACATACTTGAATATAAGACCTGAGATTGTGCCATAACTGCAAGTTTAACTAAGATTTTCTACCAAGATACTAGGAAACTCAGTGGCAATTACACAACCTTTTGCACCAGATGAAAGTGTGTCTTGTAAATTTATTTCCCAGCAAAGTACAACCCACATCTCAAAAGTATGGTGGTTAGGGCTTAAATGAAGAACTAAACTCCAAGTTTAGCAGCACACAAGCTGAAATGCAAGCTTTCAGAACCCACTCAGGGAGCATATGCAAAGCCTGCAATGTGCAGGCTGTCCCATGCCTCAGATGTCTGTCCCTTACCTTGTCTTAGGCACTGAGAACCAGGATGCCCATGTTGGAGAGGACCACCACAGTCACCACCTCCTCCTCCTCCACAGTTAGCAGGGAGCATTCCTTGAGAAGGAACTCATTGATCAATTTCAAAGACAGGCTGGGCAAACCAGATTCCAGCTGGAGTTAATCAGTGTCCACACTGCTAAGAGGCTGGGAGAGAAAGGCAGTGAGCAGACAGGATGGTTCTCAGCCTGGCCTCTGTGAATCTCAGGGGATAGGTGGGGAGGGAAGGTGGACTTCCTCTGCCTGGCTGGCACCTCCGACCTGTCTGAGCCTTTATTTAATACTAGAAGGCCTAAAGGGTGTTCCTGTGCACACGCAGATCTTATTTCCTGGGCAAAGATCTCCCAGAATTGATCTGGCTTTGCTGGAGAGGGATCTTAGGGAGAGGAAGGAGATGACAAGAGAGATGGTAAAGTTTTGCAAACGCTTGACTGTAAGAGGATGAAGATGAAACAGGTGGTAGGGAGGAAAGGCTTTGATTTGCAAGAAGTTTAACGGGAGAAAAATGGACAACCACTCCCCCTCCGTAACCCCATTATACCATAAGGTAGAAAACAGAATCTGTTAACCTCTGCTTTTGTTTCCTCTATAAGACAGTAGAAATGTCTGGATGTCTGGGCTAGGCTGTGTGTGTGTGTGTGTGTGTGTGTGTGTGTGTGTGTGTGTGTGTGTGTGTGTGTTTAGTCGCTCAGTCGCGTCAGACTCTTGGCGACCCCATGGACTGTAACCCTCCAGGCTCCTCTGTCTATGAGGATTCTCCAGTCAAGAATACTGGAGTGGGTTGTCCTGCCCTCCTGCAGGGGATCTTCCCAACCCAGGGATCAAACCCAGGTCTCCCGCATTGCAGGCAGATGCCTTACCATCTGAGCCCCCGGGGAAGTCCCTGGGCTAGGCTAATGGCAGTTTATTCGGTTTATAGAATTTAATCTTGCCAGGATAGTTAATGCCTCCAAAGCCAAGCTGGCTCCTCGGTTCCCCAAACAATTCCAGATTTCAAAACCTTGCTCTTTGGATGCAAAAATCTCCCAAAGGAGGTTGATTCATAGGCTAACCTAGCGTTTGTTTATCCATGTAATAAAAGCTCAACTCTGTCAAACTCATCAGTGGGACACAGCATCACCCCAAATCGCGCGTGTCGCATTGTTTCCTCCCATCCCGTCCTCTTGGACTCAAGTAAAACACTCAGGATCCATCCACTAAGACCATCCCCCCTCCGCCCTCCTCTTCATGAGAGACAACGCTGAGGGACCCTTCTGCACCACTGCCTAAGTGTGCATTTACGATCGTGCTAATTAGAAGTCCCTACTTCGGTCGCTGGTTGGCTGAGCCGCCCCCAGAGGGGGCTTCTCTAGGCGGCGGTCGCTGGGACTCCCCCACAATAGGGATGAGGAACACATGGTTGCTTCCGGGGAGTCAGCGGGTCCCCGACCGCAGTGATCACCCACCCAGCGCCAGAGCTCGTCCCGCAGTCCGCAGCACGCCACCCTTCCCAGCCGCGTCCCCGAGGTTATTTGCCAGGACGCCCCCACCGCCCCCGCCGTCCCCCGGGCTGGGCTGCAGAGTGCGCGCACCGCGGAGGCAAGAGGGTGGCGGCGGCGGCGTCTACGAGCGGGGCCCGCCCGCCTGCTCACCCCGCGTCCGGAGCTGGGCTGCTGGCGGCGCTCAGCGGCGCCGGGGCTGCGGGCTGGGCTCGCGCGGCGTCTCGGGGCCGGCCCCCTCCCTGCGCGCGTGCTGCTGCAGCGGCTCTCCGCACCCAGGCAGCCCGGCGGCGGCGGCGGCGGCAGCTCCAGCCGCACGGCCCCTCTTCATACTTCTCTGATGGCTCCTCTCGGTGCTGTTTGGGAAAACGATTTTTACCCCCGCCCAGCTGCCAGAAACAGATTTCCTACATTTCATCAGTCCACGCAGACCGAGCGGAAGTCAAATGCTTACTTTTTCTGGTGGACAGCAAACGCAGTTGACACTGATTTACCCTTCAAACGGGGAGAGATTGTGTTACAAGCCCTTGGCAGCAATTCCGAGGTTGGGGCCAAGCTCCAGCCCCCTCCAGGTCCCCCAAACACTAACCTAAGAGAGAAGGGGGCGGGAGAGGCGGAGAGGTGGGGGGTGGTGGAGATCATATTTAACTCGGGGTTTTTCACAGAGTCAATGGCTTTAGCACAATATTAAAACTGGGTGTTGGAAAAGTTTTGCTTTCCTGGCCAGTGATTTTTGCAGACTTGCAGGCATGAGCTTTCCAGTAACTTCGGCCACTCTTCGTTCCAAATTGAACAGTTTGATTTCTTACAATTCCCTTCAAATATCAGATTGTATAAGAGGTTGTTATTCACGGCGGCTGTTTTCGCTTTACACAAGGAAATACAATTCCACCCTTCCTTCTCTCAGCCTCTTAGACTCAGGATTACTTTGAATGTCATAGACAATTTTCTCCAACTGTTGTTTATTAGGGCACTATTTTGAGACGAAAAGTCTTCCTATGAAGCAGACAGACGTGCAAGTGTCTGTCTCCTTCACCTCTAGGAGGCATGCGACCTCTTGAACTCAGGGTCCTAATTTCCCTCCAGTTACTCCTTTCCGTGGAATGTTGTCGAAAAGGATCACACTTTTTGTTGTTGTTCATATGTTCATCAGTTTCACAAGCATCTCCATCCAAGGATGGTATGGCACAGGTATTCTAATCTTGTCCTGGATACCGTGTTTAAAATGGTGAAGCTCAGCTGGTAACGAATTCGCCTGTAAAGGCAGGAGACTCCTGTTTGATTCCTGGGTGAAGAAGATCTCCTGGAGAAGGGATAGGTTATCCACTCCAGTGTTCTTGGGCTTCCCTGGGGGCTCAGACGGTAAAGAATCTGCCTGCAATGCAGGTAACCTGGGTTCCATGCCTGGATGGGGAAGATCTCCCAGAGGAGGGCATGGCAACCCACTCCAGTATTCCTGCCTCATGGATTCTACAGTCTATGGCTTTGCAAAGAGTCCGACACAACTGGGCGACTAAGCACAGGTACCACCACCCCACCCCAACCTCCCCCACACCTCACACACACAAAATAGAAACTACCTGTGTGTGGACAACAGCCAAGTGATGTGGATAATTTTAGATATAATTGGAAAAATGCATTTTGCACTTATTGTTGCTTTCATCTGGAAATGATTATTTGCTCTAAAACATCTAGAAACTTACTCAGTTCTTTGGTTGTAGTAGCAGGGCAAATCATGAAGAAGGGGAGAAAACAGTTGGAAAAGTTTGGTGATACTGAACTCCAAGCTTTTTATTTTAGTTCAGTTGGGTATTGCAGTTAGCTCCATATTTCTCCTTGGGCTTCCCCATAAAAGGGAGGCAGGGAAGCCATTCCTCATTTTAAGGAGAAATGGCATCATAAAAAGGCCTACCTTACTGCTTACATATGCCTCAACAAGAACAAAACATGGAGAATGGCTTACTGATGAATTTGAGTAATCACTGTCAAAATAACATTTTTCAAAATTTTACCAGATAGATATAAGTGTTCTTAGAGCCCCAACAAAGGACTGTTAGTTTCTAAACCTATGAAATTTAAGTAAAATCAAACATCCTTGACAATTTTCATGATCAAAATATCACCAGCCAACAAATTAAGTATCTCCAAGGCATATATTAAGAGTGTAAAAAGTTTAACACCTAGATTTTCAAAAGCTCAGAGTCTCTTCTACTATCTATATACATTTTCTTGTCACATCATTCAATATTGATATTTTAAAAAGTGAAGTGCAAAGACAATAATTTTGTTGATTAAGGGAATTTGTTTAAACCCAACTTGGGACAATCAGGAGTCTTCCAGAAGCACTGGGAGAGGATGATCATTCAAATTACTCCCTTTTATGCCTCTTTCTTCCAGGTATTTTACATTTTAAATTCTGCATTATATCAGACTCTCTGTCCTTTGAGCAAAAGCCAAAAGAAAAGTACTAGGAGAAATATGTATTTCCTCGCTTAGTATCTAAGAGTTGATATTGAATACTGAATATTCTTCTGGTAACCAAAGAGAAGTAATACAAAAGATTTCTGAAGAGGCAGCAAAGTGGATTTTCATTTGATTTTTTCCACTTCATCTTTGTTTTGTGCTTTTTAAAGTCAAATTTCTACTTATGTATTCCAATCAATCACTTATAAAAATTTGTCAGAAAACGTTTTTGTCCAAGAATTGTCTTGCCTTCTTCTCAAGCTAAGGACATTTGTCTTAGGAAATCCTACTGACTTGATGATAACTTCCCTCATGTGAAGGTCAAGGAAGCTAATGCCTCACCTAATGGAGTGAAAAGTGTCTAAATACATTCTTGAAACATAATGGCATAAGTGGGGATGTAAACTGATACAACCATTATGGAAAACAGTGTGGAGTTTTCTTTAAAAAACTAGGAATACATCTACCATATGAACCTGCAACCCCACTACTGGGCACACACACTGAGAAAACCATAATTCTAAAAGACACATCTACCCCAATTTTCATCACAGCAACATTTATAATAGCTAGCACATGGAAGCATCCTAGATGTCCATAGACAGATGAATGGATAAAGAAGTTGTGGTACATTTATACAATAGAATATTACTCAGCCATAAAAAGGAACAAATTTGAGTCAATTGTAATGAAGGTGGATGAACCTAGAGCCTCTTATACAGAGTGAAGTAAGTCAGAAAACCAACTATTATATGTTAACATCTATCTATCGAATCTAGAAAAATGTTACTGATGAACCTAGTAGAGAATGGACTTTGGACACAGTGCGGGAAGGGGAGGATGGGATGAATTGAGAAAGTAGCATTGACATATATATTATCATGTTTAAAACAGATTGTTAGTAGGAAGTTGCTAAATAACACTGGGAACACCTGGCACTCTGTGATGATCTAGAGAGGTGGGATGAGGGGAGGAAAGGGAGGCTCAGGAGGGAAGAGATATATATATATATATACACATTGTATATATATAGCTATACATATACATATCTATACACACAGACACACACAGACACACACACATAATTACATATATATATATAATTATGGCTGACCTAATTTTCTATTTATAGGAAAGTGAAGTCGCCCAGTCGTGTCCGACTCTCTGCGACCCCATGGACTGTAGCCCACCAGGCTCCTCTGTCCATGGGATTTTCCAGGCAATAGTACTGGAGTGGGTTGCCATTTCCTTCTCCAGCGGATCTTCCCGACCCAGGGATGGAACCCAGGTCTCCTGCATTGTAGCCAGACGAGTTACCATCTGAGCCACCAGGGAAGTCCATATAATTATGGCTGACTAGCACTGCTGTAGAGCAGAAACCAACAAAAAAATTGTAAGGCAATTTTCTACAAACTAAAAAAAAAGTGTTCAGTGAGTGTAAATTATTGTCTAGACAATAAAGACAATCTAGTTAATAATAAAGTCAAATCCAATTTAAAGAAAACAAACTTGTGTTTTCCTTTTTAAGTTCTCACAGTTTTGGAGACTCTAATATTGAGAATTCCTGGGCTACTATGTGTTTCAGGTGGCTGAACTTTCAGTGTTGTCTTGAACAGGAACCATGCCTTTTCTCTAAATGTAAGTATATATACATATTAGTGTGTATATACATGTATGTTTAAAGTGATCAATACAATCATGTTTTTTCCCTTATTTATAGGCTAACTTCCCCTCACTCCTCAACCCCAACTCCCCACTCATGGAAATAATTACACTCACTTATTCTAAAATGTGGGGAAAACCTTCAATACATGATGGAGATTACCGAGAATTTTGAAATATGTTAAATAATGTGGGAAGAGACACTGGATTAAAGTAAAATAAATTTCCAAAGATGACCAAGACACTCTTACATCCCTGAATAGCTTCAAAAGGGCACTTAAAGATGACAAGTGATAGCTTTAGATGTAAGAAAAATGATACAGAAAGCAGCATAAAGACATGCAATGGTGCTGAAGAAATGTAATAAGTGGATGAATTCACTAACTTAAAGCAATGTAATAAGTGAAAACATTTATTTTTTATTGAAATAATTTACTAGGGGTGTAAAATATATTTTCCTACCTAGCCAGGATCTTGGCCTATGATATAGGCCTTCAATTGCTTTACATTGAAATAAAATTTTTCAAATGTCATAAGACAAACAAAGTGGATTTTATAAGTCCTACTATGAAAATTACAAATACTGTTAGGGATAAAAAGTCAATGCTATTACTTTCCATCATTGTTCATATATAAAACTACAAAGGATAAATTAAATGGGAGAAATTTCTCAGGAAAAGTATAAGATTTACTATCAGTTTGACATGGAACTTACTCTCAATGGAGAACTTGAAACTTTATAACACGACAGTAGCACAGATATCCATTCCCTACTGGGCAAAACCCATATTTTTGCAAAATGTGTGTTATATATGAGCATACGTCTTCTAATTTTTACCCAGGGGATAGATGGAAATCATTTCATGAAATATATCATTTATCTTGTCTAGTTTAAAAATATCCTATGCAATATATACAGTTTTTCTTGTGTAGGTCAGAGTTGTGTTTTTTACTTTTCAAATATTTGTGTGGTTTGTTTCTAAAATCTTTTATTAAAATATCATGTTATCCTAATTGAAAGAAGTTTGAATTTAATATGTCTAAATGAAATATTTTTATAACTTTGTCTTTTTTTACACTGCTCTCATCTCCAGCATCTTAAATACCATTAAGCCTTAGAGTAGGCGCTCAATAAATAATTGTCGAATGGATAGATGACCATTATAGAAGAAGCGAATCTGTTAGGAGGCTTACTACTTAATTGGTTAGATTTTTATACATTGTTTTGAATTTAGTAGTTTGGAACTGGAATAAAAAAATAATGTTAAAATAACATTATAAATGATGGTTTCATTTCCAAGTTCGAGTCATCTCATCTGGTTAAGTGCAACTAGATTTCGGTAAAACAGATGCATGCCTCTGTGCCAGGTTTATAAATGAGGTCAGTCTGTGTCACTTGTCACTTCATTAAAAACCAAGGTTGATTTGGACTCAAGGTTTAATCATAACCAATACTATGAGTGAGTGAAAAGTAATAGAAAATATTACTACTTCAGGGGGTTTCAAACTTTTTTCTTTTTTTACCATGATCCACAATAAGAAATATATTATGGAACAGACATATGAAACCACACTCAGAACACAACCAAAACATGTTTCACAAAACAGTACTTACCTTCTCCAATTAATGCACTCTGATATTTTTCTGTTTGGTTTTAATCTTTTCTATGCCATGCAGTTGAAAAGAAATGCTGTTGTGGAGCTACTAAATTTATTTTACAACCCACAATTTGAAAAAAAAATATCTGACTTAAAAACTAAGCTGAGGAGAAAATCAATCCATCAAAATTGAGGTGGGACATCAATGAACAGATGGTTTTATTATAAAGAACAGAACAGATGTGCATACATATATCCTCAGCAGTAGACGACATGATGTAATGTCCGTCACAATATCCCCAACACTGTACACCTCACACCTCCATGCCTTTGCTCATGCTGACTTGAATGATCTTTACCTTTTTCTTTCTCCCTTTGAAGAAATCAGATTTCTTCTTCCATGAAGATCAGCTTAATCATCACCCTGTTTGTGGTTCTCTTGATCTCCCTGGCATAACATTGCTGTGCCTCTGGGTCCAGGGCTCTGGGATATTTTCTATTTCTTTTATACCTCATTGAGGTTGTAGTATCGTGATTGTTTTCTTATGCATCTATCTCCTGTACTAAATTGTAAGTCCCTAGAGAGCAGGAACTCCCTAGGGTTGATGAGGTTCAAGCAGGTTGATGAGACAGAAGGGGGAGCTGTGCCCATCAAAAGGGAACTAAATGGGAATTCCTCTGTAAAGATGGCAACAGCTATTAATTTTGCATCATTGTGGATAGACACATTTACATTATAAGTGAAATTTTACTGTCACATTTCTTGGGATTCTACTGCAAGTAGACATTAGTACAGTTATCCATTTGTTCTTAACCCTGATAATTATAAATTTAGGACGATAAGTTTTCTTCCCCTTATAATGGGGTTACTTGTGTCATTTAAGCTGAAAATATTGTAATTTAATATACCTGACTCATTGGAAAAGACTCTGATGCTGGGAGGGATCGGGTGCAAGAGGAGAAGGGGACGACCGAGGATGAGATGGCTGGATGGCATCACTGACTTGATGGACGTGAGTCTGAGTCAACGCCGCGAGTTGGTGATGGACAGGGAGGCCTGGTGTGCTGCGATTCATGGGGTCGCAAAGAGTCAGACACGACTGAGCGACTGAACTGAACTGAACTGAACCTACCAAATGTCATAGCTTAGCCTAACCTATATTAAACATGCTAAGAACACATACATTAGCTTACAGTTGGACAAAATCATCTAACACAAAGCCTATTTTATAATGCAGTATTGAAAAATCTCATGAATTTATTGACGACTGTGCTAAAAGTGAAAAGCAGAATGGCTGCATGGGTACAGGATGGTTGTGATTGTATCCGTTGTTTACACAGATGGTCACATGACTGATGAGGAGCTGTGGCTGCCCCGCATCATGAGAGAGTAACAGAGCAACCAGCCTGGGAAAAGGTAAAAATTCAAAATTTGAAGCCTGCTTTCTACTGAATGCATTTTGCTTTGGCATCATCTTAAAATCAAAAAATCATAAGTTGAACCATCCAAAGCTGAGGACCATCTGTATTTTGTTGAAAGATGAGAAAACTTGCTGAAACTTCCATTACTGAGACTATAACTTACACAAACATGGAATCTTTGCTACTGCTGATTTATATGAAACAGTTAGAGCAATGAGTCGTAAATTTATCAAAGGGTTTTCCTAGTACCAAAAAGTAGAGTGAGCAACAAGCCAAGAAAGATAGTACACCTGAATCGAAGTGAATGAACTGCGCAGGAAAGGGTCAGGGTCACTGGGATTTCCCTTGGCATTAGGAACTGGGGCCCTCCCACTGTTATCACCATAGCCACGTAGAGCCATTTGCAAAGAGATTTCAGTGGCCATTATTCCCACTGAAGCTGCCAAGGAACAGACATAACAATTGTGCTAATAACTGTCACTACAGTTAAAATAATAACTGAGTCCAGATGTGGAGACAGACAAAAGCAGGTCAGGTCCTAACTTCTTCACTTACTTGCTGAAAACCATAGCAAATTACTTAACTTTTCTATCAATTTCTACATCTGTGAAGTGGAGTTAACAAATAGCCCCTCTCATAGGCATTGGTTGAACATTATATATAATAATAATATTACATGTAAGATAGTTTGGTGGTGGTGGTTTAGTTGCTAAGTCATGTCTGACTCTTGTGACCCCCATGGACTACAGCTCCTCTGTCCATGGGATTTCCCAGGCAAGAATATTGGAACGGGTTGCCGTTTCCTCCTCCAGAGGACCTCAAAACTGGGTCTCCTAGATTGCAGCTGTATTCTTTACTGACTGAGCCCAGGGAAGGCAAAAATACGTAGTTTACTGTCTGACATATTGGAAGCGTGAAATTAAGGCTGTGTCCTCAGTCATGCCCATCTCTTTGTGACCCTATGGACTGTAGCCTGTCAGGTCCAGGTTCCTCTGTCCATGGGATTCTTCAGGCAAGAATATTGGAGTAGGTTGCCATTTTCTCCTTCAGGGTATCTTCCCAACCCAGGAATTGAACCTGTGTTCCTGAATCTCCTGCATTGGCAGGTGGATTCTTTACCACTGAGTCACCTGAGAAGCTCAGAAAAAAAGGTTAGGTATTTTTTTATTAACCAAGGAACTAAATCATCTTATTGACACATTATAAAGAATTCTCTGGGATACAGAAGTTATCATCATTAAAAATAGAGAAGATCAGAGAATTTTACGTATCCTTTCTCTGAATATGACATTCCATTATATACCCTTTAGAAATCCACATTTTGACATTGATTATTTAATCATCCATTCTTCCATCTCCTCTGTGTAATTCTTCAATATAGATGAAGTTGCAGGATCAGATCATAGGTTAATAGGAAAAATGAGCCATTAAACCACACAGGTAGGAGTCAGATTCATGTCTGAGTTTGACTGGTTTGAAGGTCTGGGTTCATTTCCCTCCTTCTTCCCTTCCTTTTTTCATTTCTTTCTTTCTTCCTTCTATCCTTGCTTTCTTTTCTCATTCTTTATAAGGAGGGAGAAGAATCTACACATTAATGAATTTATGTTCAAATGTTTGAAAGTAATAATAAAATACTCTGACCAAAAAAAGTCGAATCGTCTTTTAAAAGAGGATACTGTTTCTGTTGGGCTTCCCTGGTGTCTCAGTTGGTAAAGAATTTGCCTGCATTGCACAGGACCTGGGTTCGAGCCCAGGGTCAGGAAGATCCCCTGGTGAAGGGAATGGCTACCCACTCCAGTATTGTTGCCTGAAGAATTCTATGGACAGAGGAACCTGGCGGGCTCCCCCATGATCTCCTGAGATCATGGGATCACAACGAGTCAGACACAACTGAACAACTAACTCACACTGTTTCTGTCAGGTATCCTAACTCAGCTAAAGGTTCCACATCACATATAATTAAGCCAAATCCCTTATAGCAGTATGAGAAAGAACTCACACAAAGAACACAGCAGGAGACACTGAGAAAAGGCTTCTGAGTAGGAAAAGTCAAGAGAAGGTTTCAAACTCTGCACAAAATCATCTCTTCTTTTGGATTTAGCTGTAGGAGAGGACAGATGGGAGTCTAGGCAGGCAGCTATTTAATTGGCTCCTGCAACCTAAACAGACTAAATAGCCTAGAGACTGAAAGAGACGTATTAAACAGAATTGGCTCATCCGATTATGGATGCTGACATCCCAGATCTGCAGGGTGAGCTGGCAAACCTGGAGTCCCAGGAAAGCTAATGATGTAGTTCCAGTCTGAAGACCAGCAGTTTCTTCAAGAGCCAGGAAGAGCAAGGTCTCAATTTGAATCTGAAGGCAGGGAAAGGGTAATGTTCCAGTTCAAAGTCCAGTCAGGGAGGAGAAATTCTCACTTACACTGGGGAGATTCAGGCTTTTTGATTCTATTCATGCCTTCAACTGATTGGATAAAGCCCACCCACATTAGGGAGGACAGTCTGCTTTACTCAGTCTACCAACTGAAATGCTGATCCATTCGAAGAGCTACCAGAACAATGTCTAGCTGTGACCCAGCCAGAATGACACATAAAATTAACCATCACAGGGGAAATAGATGGAAAGAAGCATTGGCGCTGATTGAAATATTCTAATCCTTGATTCTCAGCAATCTAAATTTCATCATGTCCCATGCAAATTAAGATGCTAGGATGAAAATAACCATGTATTAGCTTGCAAATAAGAAGAAAAAAAATGAAAGTAGTGTTTCACTGTGGTGGTTTAGTTGATAAGTTGTGTCCAACTCTTGTGACCCTATCGAATGTAGCTTGCCGGCTCCTCTGCCCGTGGATTCTCCAGGCAAGAATACTGGAGTGGGTTGCCATTTCCTGCTCCAGGGGATCTTCTTGACCCAGGAATTCAACTTGGGTCTCCTGCATTGCAGGAGATTCTTTATCAACTGAGCTATGAGGGAAGCTAATATTTCACTATATTCTAGTTGAAATGAAGTATAATGACTTGAGTTCTGACATATACTTTCAGTACATGTTTAAGCACCAAAAGATGTTAATGAATACAAAATAAATGTAAATATTCAACTAATCTTGCAATGTAACAAATGTGCATGCATGCGGATATGCTCAGCAGTGTCCAACTCTTTACAACCCCATGAACTGTAGCCCCCCAAACTCCTCTGTCCATGGAACTTTCCAGGCAAGTATCCTGGAGTAGGTTGCATTTCCTTCTCCAACATAACAAATGTAGCCAGTTTATTTACATATATTAACTAGGATTTTTATCTCTTTACATACATTGAATAGAAAATCAATATTATATCTTGTATCTCTTTACATATGTCAAATAGAAAATCAAGAAGAATTTTTTTTTTCTGAAACATCTTTCCCTTTAAAGTATCATTTATTCTGCTAGCAACAAATTAATGAGGCATGCCTTGTTGTTTTCTGAGGCAAAGTCCCTAACTGCATAGAACATATATTTAACCAAAGTAAGACAGAAATTAAACAAATAATGCAATAAAGTTAATATACAACATATCAAGTGACAATAGATGGGCTCTGCAGAAAAATAAAGTATGGAGTAAACGTGACGGAAATTGCTGAGAGATGGCAGATGTTATACGTGGTCATGGAAGGCCTCACTGATAAAGTGACATCTGAGCCAAAACCCAAAGAAAGTAAGGGCTCTACGCAGATTCCCTAAGGACCACTGCAGACAGAGGAACAGCTAGTGCAAAGTCACTGAGGCAGGGGAATGCTGCAAATCAAATGTTCCAGAAAATCAAAAAGACTCCCATGGCAGAGATGAGTAAAGGGTGAGTAGAAGAAAAGGTCAGAGAGATTAGGGGGAGGGCAGTGGTCCAGATCCCATAGGGCCTTGTAAAGAACTCGCCTTTCTCCCAGAGTTTGAGCAGAGGAGTGACGTGATCAGATTTACAGTTTAAAGCTGTCACTCACTCCTGGGTAGAGAACAGACTACAGGAAGACTTTGATTAAGTTCAGGGAAAGTGGTTTAATATCTATTGTAATAATCCAGGTGAGAGGTAATGGTGACTTGGATGAGTAGGTTAGCAGTGGACTTAGAGTAAGGAACTGAATCCTGGATATCTTTTGAATGGTTATTCTTTTCTCTTTGCTTCACACTCTTTTCTCCCAGTTTAAACATTTTGTAATGAAGATGAATTATGTGAGCATCAAATCCTAGTCTATAATACATCACACATGACATATTCCACTATGAATTTTATTTTATATTATGATTTAAATTTTATCAGTGATGGATAACGAGGCAGTGTGCTAAACAGACAATGAGGATCCCCAAATTTTTTCTGTAAGGAATGCTGTAGTTTACTGAAATGGAAAAGACTTTGGAAGAAGTCTTCTTGTTTTGTTTTGCCTTACCTTGTTTTGAGTAGGGTGGAAATTAGGTTTCTAGTTTTGCATAAATTTGATATTGCTATTTGATATTCAAAGGAAGCTCTTGTGTGGTCAGTGGAGCCCAGTAAGAGTGTGAATCAAAAACAACAGAGTCTTTTAAAGGTAAATATACACACAAGTATTCGGTTTCTATTCCTCCTCACAAATACATCAGATTATATAAAGGCTCTCACCTACAATACTGGGGAGTTGCTAAACAAAAGTAGAAATATTCTCATTTCTAATTGTTTAGTTACCAATTGTTTGAGAACTCTTGGGGAGACCTAGTTCATTCCTACATTGTGATTTTAAATCTTCATAAAATGTTTTAGGAATAATGGATGCTTATGGACCAAGGTATAATGCTCACATAATTGGCTGCTGCATTTGACAACCAATGCCTTGGGGAAGAAAGAGTGTGAAGAAACAGTAGTCATGACCTAGAGGTTAAGAAAGAAAATAAGCTCATAAAGAATTTGTGATTCAGGAGATAACCTGCTTTTTCCTTCCCTACAGCTTTCTCTGTTCTTCTTCCCCATCTTTATACTTAGAGTTTATCTACTGTCTTTGCAGGCATGTGTATGTGTACGTGACACAGGAGTCTGGTGGGCTACAGTCCATGGGGTCGCAAAGAGTGGGACATAATTGAGTGACTGAGTACACACACACACATGGATATGCTCATTTCCCTTTCTGGTCCAAGAAAATATCCCATAGTGGCAATTGACTGTTTTTATGCTGTCTTGACCCTGTTTCTAGGCTCTGGGTTGAGAATCTGGTCAGTTCCCCTCTGAGCAGCCAATTATGCCTGCACCCTGACCACTTCCCTTATTGGCCTCACATACTCTGAACCACAGCGGACTTTCCCTAATCTTCATGGGGCCAGGTATCAGAACCAGGGCGATCCCCTCGCCAATACACTGGAGGTCCACAGAAGATTTCAAATGAGCCAGTTCACAAGGAGAAAAAACTAACTCAGCCCAGCAGTTTGCCAAACAGAGACTGCCCCCTACAGCTCCAGCTTGCTGGTACCCTGTGCCAGGATAACACTGCTTCTGTGGCTCTGCCTGGCAGCCTTCTCTCACTTAGAGCTGCAACAAAGGATTCTGACTATCATCTATCCAAGGGTTAAGGTGTTTTGATGTGTCCTGCCATGAAAAGAATCCTTCTGTTTTATAAAAACAAGAAAAAAGGGATGGAGAACTCTGTTTTTATCCTCACTACTTCCCTTTCTTCACATCTACACTCCTAGAATTCCTCTCCTCTTAAATAATTTCTAGATTTTTTCTACTTCCTTGTCCTTTCTCTTAAAATGTTCCTTCCATCTCACTATCTCCTATTTCCTCACTATAGAAATGCAACAATCATAAGCCCCTGTGCTCATGAATGTCTGCAATTTATTTCAGAATACATTGTAAAAGTTAAAACTAAAAAAGACATGAGTAAAGATTATTAAAACCTTAATAGGGTAAAAATAAAAATGAAGATGTTGGGCATTAAAGCTTGGAAGTGCTATAACACACACATGCACACATACACACACCTACAATAGTGACAGACATCATTAGCGGGAGAGCAACAAGCAATACCTTTGCATGATATCCATTGTAACTTGAACTACCTTGGACTATTTCCACCAAAAGCAATTTTCTCTAGCTCATAATATCTTATGGCTTATGAATAAAGCATGGAGATGGCTTTCATTTGTTAATACTGCTTTACCCTTTGTTGTGGATTTGTCAAAGCATAAAATTTACTTCTAGATGCTTTTAAAGTTTTGTTTTCTTTTAATTCCAGTAATGCTTTATAGTTTACCTGGATGACACATATCTTTTTTTCCTCCAATATATGAATACCCTTTTCACATTCAATTTCTCCTTTACACAATTCTATTTTTTCCTCCCTTTTTCTCCCTACATCAATCTTCTTTGCATCATCAGATAATATTTTCAATGTTCTATGCCTAAGGCCCATCTTCTTAATTGGTGCTAGTGTCTGTCATGTACTGAATTAAGGAAAATAGCTAAGGCAGATACCCAGCTCTTCTCATTAATGACATGTGTTGCTGCAACTCACAAGATGATGGTAAACTTGAAGTTTCAGAAAATACAGCCAAGTTTAAGACCACAAAAATCTAAACCCAGAATCAGAAGAGACATCAGTGACTAATGTATGCTCTGGTTTTATAGTTTGTAGAAAGTACAGATGGCGATTGAAATAAAACATTTCTAATTTGCTTTCAAACATTTTTAGCTTCTTGTTCATGAACAAATTTGATCCGCAGTTTTATTCAGATAATAGGACACTGAGACCAAAGGTAGATGAGGGACCGCCGCCCCCACCCACGCCAGAGCAAAGCAATAGGAGACTCACTCCCTGTGGGTCTCAACTCCAGAACAGACTGGCAGGACAGGTAAGGGAAAAGTCTGGGCCCTGCCTAGACCACATATTTCTTCTTCTCTAAGTCAGGAGACCTCCTAGACTACGCTGCACAGAAAGGCTCCTCGGAGACCAAAGGGGAGTGATGTCAAAGGATGTTCTCTGCCCATATGTCTTTTGGGTAAAATTCATCGTGGCTAAAGAGATGCATACACACATGTGGGAGGATCCTGAGGTGTGCCAAGTATGGACTGTGAAACAGGAAAATCAGAATGACTGGCCAAAGGAAATTCAGAAGAAATGCCCCATAAAAGCAATTCAAACCACTAGGAGGATGCCGCTCAAGGACCTTCTCTCTCTCCCTGAGTCCACCCGTGTCTACCCACGTGTTGTACCCTTTTCCCTATTAATAAATACTTCACTTGCTTCACTACTTTCCCTCTTTGTGGGAATTCTTTCCTGCAAAGCCGAAGGGCCAGGGCCCTTGTCACTGACCACTGGTCTAGTGGCTACCATCTGGTGCTTTCGCTGCCACGACCCAGCCCAATCTCCGCTGGGAACCCAAGCCCGCTCCAAGCCACTGCAGGCCGAGGCCACCCTCGATCAACACCTCGTAAAAATAGTTTTACCGTCTAGTAAATAAAAATACTTCTATGAAATGAGAAGAAAGTATGATCCAAGGAGCACAGGAAGTACACAGATATACTAGAGACATGGTGTTTACGTAATACTCTTCTCCAGAATTATTAAATGATTTATAAAATCTCGTATACTCAGTCTAAAGTATTGCACTAATTTTGCTAATTTCAGTAGTTAGTCTTAAAGAGACATGGAAGGTAAGGAAATACAGCTAGGCTCTGTACCAAAAAAGTATATGATTTACATCTTATGGTTTGGTTTCTTTGCTGAACCAGCAGAGGAGGCATTTATGAGACCTGCCAGAACATACATTAATTTTTTCAATGAAGCGGAATTTATAAGTGGAACCAAATTATATATGAGAATTATACAGATATCTCCACAAATAGAGACAGTCATTTTTTCTAAAACAAATGCCAATTTCCACAATTTGGAGAGCTTATGATTTCAACAAAATACAGTATTTTTGTTTTTATTCTTGCTTTCAATTTTGGAATTAAAGAATGGGTGGAGACTCTAGTAATATTTTTGGAAAGCTTCTTGCCATGTCATAAACTTATCTCAGAAGGTTTCCTATATACTTTTTTAACTATTAGGAAAATCTTTATTAAGTACTTAAGTTAGGTACTATGGGACTACAAAGATGAATCAGACAAACTATTTCCCTTGAAGAATTTTCCCTGGGTGAAGGAAACAGACAAATGAAGAATTAGGTTAGGGCAGATTCTAGAGAAGAGCAAACAGAAGCAAGATCAGCACTGTCTCTGGAATCAGGGTAGGTGTAGTTGAAATAAGGATGACCCTAGAGGATAAGGTAGAGCGTTGAATCCATGCATGGAGGTGTGGAAGTATACAGTATTCAGGGAATGAGGGGCAGTCTGGGGAGGCTGGGGATTCAGATGATAGAGGGTAGTAATGTGGATGAGGCTCTGATAGAGATTTTTTTTTTTTTTTTTGATGTGGACCATTTTTAAAGGTTTTGTATTGACTTTGTTACAGTATTGTTTCTGTTTCAAGTTGACTTTTTGGGGGGTGGGGGGAACAAGGCATGTGGCATCTTAGCTCCCCAACCAGGGATCAAAGCCACACCCTCTGCATTGAAAGGTATAGTCTTAACCACTGGACCACAAAGGAAGTCCCAGATTTTAGATGGTCTTGAATACCATACTAAGTTTAGACTCTTAATAGTATAACTCAAGTTTTAATTCAATTAATTTTCTAACAGATTTGGTTATTCATTCAGGGGTAAACATCACACAGCTTTATTTTTTCCCTCTGATGAAAACTTCCATTTTCTAACCAATAGAAAGAGTTATAAAACTCTCCATTGACCATAACTCTATGGTCTGTTCTTTTGTTTTATAATATAAAGATTGAGGAATGCACTTCACATTGAGAAGGAAACTGCTTTAGCAGGAACAAAAAATAAGTAAAAATTATACTAATTACTTCTCATCACTTTGACCTACATGTTCTTACAGGTTATTTTATGCTTACTTAGAAAGAAAACCACTTAAATAATTTCAAGTAGAGGGGTTTAAAATATTATTGGACCATTAAGTGATAATGACCTTGTCATGGTCCAGGCTCGGGCTAGAAAAGAATTTCCAGACATGAGACAGAATGAGAGGGAAATAAAGTTTATTAGAATAGGAGAGGCTGTTAGAAGAGCAGGCCAGCTCAAGAGAGAACTGACATTGAACAGGGATCCTTAGTCCACTTTTATACCCAGGATACAAGGAGTGGGACAGGGGTCTTGCAGGTCATTTCTTGATTAGATGAGCCACATATGCTGGGTGGGGGAAGAGTAGGGCAAATACCTTCTCCCTAAGGGGTAGGAGGGGAGACAGGTTATACTGTTCCATTAATAGTTACAACATGGGGGAGGGAAGGGTGATAAGGGTCTGGTTTTTCCATTCCTGCTTTCCAAAAGCCTCCTTGGTTTTACCTGCTCTTTCGTCCTTGGGTCACCACAGACCTCACAGTGTTCAGCCAGGTTTTAAGCACCTTCACCTGGGTATCATCTAAGGCTCCAGTTACAACTGTTGTATAACAAACCACCCTACATTTAGTGATGCCGAGTAACCACCATGTGATTTTGCTAATGAATTCTATGGAAAATACTGGACAGAGCCCTGCCTGGATGGCTCAGAGATCAGAGAGAAAGAAGGAATGAGGAACTAACGTCAAAAGGCAGAACAGAGAGGGAGAGACAGTGGGGGAAGAAAAGCAAAAGGCGCTTCAGTTTTGCAAAACATCTCCAAGGGAATGACCAGCCTTTGGAAAGGGTGTGTTCATCTCCTCTATTCACAGGTGGGCAAAGACAAACTATCTCTCTAGGAGCTGGACAAAAACAGTTTAGTTTACAGTCAAGCAGAGGGGCAGGGTCCTCTAGACAAGCCATTAGTTAAAAACAAAAGCAAAGAAAAGCAAGTCAAAGAAACAGTTTCCAGCATGGAGTCAGAACTGGCTTTCTCCTGGCAACAGCTGAAGGAGGAAATGGCCACCCACTCCAGTACGCTAGGCTGGAGAATTCCATGGACAGAGGCAGGCTACAGTCCATGGGGTCACAAACAGTCAGACATGACTGAGCGACTAACAATGCAACAGTAGGAAAACTCAAACAGTTAAGGGTTGGAACAATCTGTAGGCTTTGACACTCTCATATCTGGTGCCTGGGGTTAAATAAATGAAGGATTCTCCTTGAAAACTGGCCTTCTGTATTGCATGATGCTCAGATTCCCAGAGGGAGTGCTATTAGAAGAATGTCCTAAGAGCAGGCAGTCAAAGAGAACCAGTGGAAGATGCGTGGCCTTTCAGGATCTAGCCTCAGGAGTCACATGGCATCCTTTCTGTCATGCATTATTAGTCAACTTGGCCATGAGTTTATCTTTTAAATATTTGGATGGAAGACCATCAAATATTTCCAGGCCATGTTTAAAGCTGCCATACCTAGATCCTAACTCAGTGAGTGACAGTCCCTCCATCGTATTCGACTCTTTGAGACCCCATTGACCGTAGCCTGCCAGGGTCCTCTGCCCATGGAATTCTCCAGGCAAGAATACTGGAGTGGGTTGTCATATTGATTATTTGAAAATTTCTTCTCTCTTAGACCGGGTCTTGCTGATGCAGGTTCTATTTTGACTGGGTTGTTTGTTTTGATTATACTAAGTCTCTTGAGCTGTTTGTAAATTTTGATCACATCATCCCTTGTCGGTCATATCATTAACAGATTCTATTATATTCACTATTTTAACCCTAGGGCATAATTTGGCACATAGCATGGGTTCAACAAAATATTAGGTGAAAAAAATGAATAAACTATTGCCCGAAAGGAATTTGCTTGCCTCATTTTTTTGTTGTTTTGCCAGTCCTGATGGGTAGAATATCCTTTTCATTCCTCAGTCTACCGATTCATATATATATGAATATATATGGGGCTTTCCTGGTGGCTCAGATGGTAAAGAATATGCTTGCAATTCAGGAGACCCAGGTTCGATCTTTGGGTTGGGAAGATTCCCTTGGAGAAGGGAATGGCAACCCATTCCAGCATTCTTGCCCGTAGAATCCCATGGACAGAGAAGCCTGGTGAGCTACAGTCCATGGGGTCACAAAGATACAGTATTTCAATGAGAAAGAGAACTCTCTAATATCAATAGTATTTAGTAGCTGTTCTAGGCACCCTGCAAACATGACTGTACTGAGTCATCACAGCTTTGTGACAAATATTATGATCTCCTGTTTGTGAATGAATGGACTCAAAAGTTGAAGTAACTGGCCTGAGGTAAATGTAAAAGCAAAAAAAGTATTAATCCCAGGTGTTAATCCCTGATTCCAACTTTGTTGAACTTGACACTTACTGAACACCATGTATCAGTGGTTATGTTAGGAACCAAAGGTATAAAACTTAGCCCCTACTTTATAGGAGCTCAAAGTCTAATGAAAAGAAGTCTAACCATCATAGAAAGTACATATTTTTCCCACTCCATCAGCTTGCATTCCTCTGTCCTGTAAGGTACTACAGAAAGTACTGTGGACATTAAAAATACCAGTAAAGATGCTTATCTCATTCAAAAAGTTTAAGCTGGAGCAGAGACGCACAAATCCCCTTGAAACTGTAACTGGCCTATGTATTCTTGCCCTTTTTGTGGAAGAGGGACCTGCACAGTGAAGGACTACTGAAGTCAATCCAGGTGGTAGCAATACGACCAGCGTGCAGATGGATCCAGTTGGTTCATGTCATTAAACATTTGGGTCATAACGCAAACCTAACTTCTACTGAAAGACAGTAAATGGTAAATGACAAATTAACAATCCAACCACAAATGTTAAAAGAATCTGGAAGTGAAACAGATTACTTTCAGCTGGAACTACCTGGAAAGGCTCATAAAAGAGGGAGGATTTGGTTTGCGTTTTGGAGCATAGAAGGAAGTGTTTCATGTGAAGCAGAAGAGAAGACAATGATTCCAGGCGCAAGAAACATTAGCCACAGTAGTTGAGAAACGAAAGACCATGACTGTGCTGGGCTAGAAATAACGCTGGGGATTCCCAGGTGGTGCTAGTGGTAAACAACCACCTGCCAGTGCAGGAGAGATAAGAGCCATGGGTTCAGTCCCTGGGTCGGGAAGATCCCCTGGAGGAGGGCACGGCAACCCACTCCAGTATTCTTGCCTGGAGAGTTCCCATGGACAGAGGAGCCTGGCAGGCTATAGTCCACAGGGTCACACAGAGATGGACATGACTGACATGACTTAGCACACACGCACAGAAACAAGCTAGTTTAGTAAAATTAGAGGTAAGCTGTATTTTAAAGGAAACATTATAAAATAAAGCCTGCATATGTTTTAACTATTTTTGAGCTCATGTGCTATTCTATGCTGTCAGTCATGTCTGACTCTTTGTGACCCCATGGACTGTAGCCTACCAGGAGCCTCTGTCCATGGGATTGTCCAGGCGAGAAGGCTGGAGTGGGCTGCCGTTTCCTACTCAATGGGATCTTCCCAAATCATGGATCTAACCCGTCTCTTGCATCTCCTGCACTGTCAGGCAGATTCTTTACCACAGCACACCACTTAGGAAAACCTTTTGAGCTCCTATACTACACAAAATATTAGCACCCTTTCACTGAGTGCTTTGTATTAAACAAATCTGGTGAGTCTTATTCTAACCGTCTATGGAAACAAATGAGAGAGCAGAAATGGAAAAAAAAAAAAGTCAGAAAGAAAGAAGACAAAAAGAAGGAAGGAAATTTTAGCATAAGAAAGCAAACTTGGCAGTGTACAAGTACTACTTAACTAAGCCACTTACCATGGGTAGAACATAAAGCAGGCTTTTTGATTTGGGGATTATTATCTAAAAGAGATGCCATAGAAAAACAATTTAGCATAGTCAAATGTCTTATGACTCTGTTTCCAAATACTCTACTTTTCTCAAAATAGAATTTTCTTTTGGCAGTTCAATTGCCTATTTCTTTTAATGCTGTGCTGGCAGTTCTTCCAATGTTTTATCATCTGGGTATCAGATTAGTATTCATAGTTTATGTTCCTTGACCATATACCTAATGAGATTATAAAAGGCAGGAATGCATAGATTTAAAGTTGAAAATACTTCGACTGTTAGAAGTTTAGTGCTAGATTTAGTGTCCTTTGGGCTCTAAAAAGTAGAGAAGAATAAGGGGAAATTTGGCAGCCATTACAAGCAATAAAAGGTAAATGGATCTTAAAGCACACTGTTAGAGGTATTCAGTCATGCTGTTAAATTAAGCTCCCCTTCCCTTTTCATTAAAATCTGTAAACAAACTAAGTAAAATCATCACATCAGAAAGCCGGAGAAGAACATAATGTTCACATCAATCATTTCTTGTTATACAGAACTGCAGATATTAACTGATACTCTGGTTGCCTAGAGGATAAGAACACCAAACTGTTTTTGTCCTAAGAATGCTATGCTTTAAAAATTATAGTATTTACTAACATCTATTTTTTATCTATAAGGTTTGGCATTCTTTATTTGCTTAAATTATATTGTTGCTTGCCATCCCTGCTGCTGCTGCTGCTAAGTCTCCTCAGTCATGTCCGACTCTGTGCGACCCCATAGACGGCAGCCCACCAGGCTCCCCCATCCCTGGGATTCTCCAGGCAAGAACACTGGAGTGGGTTGCCATTTCCTTCTCCATTGCCATCCCTAACTTTATCATATTTTAATTATTATTTAGGAAAATGTATCTCTGAAAATTTTCTCAATACTTCGTATTACACAGTCAAGTTTAATTTACTACATATATATATTTATGTGTGTACATATTTTTTTTTAATCTTGTCTTTATTATTACCTTCCACTTTCTGCTTTAGAATCCTCTGTAAAATTTGTCTTGTTCTGAACTTCTGGCATGTTCTAAACATGCTGAATTAGCCACGAAATACTGAAATGTCTTCAAAAGGATCCGACTGTTACCAACATCCTGGTAACAGAGATGATGTTCGGTTGTATACATTCCCTCCTCTACATCCAGCATCAATAAAACACACGAATACAAGAATTACTAAAAGTAGGGGAAAAGTGAAGATACACCATATTCTAAGATAACCAAAAACAGGGAGTTTTACCCAATGGATCTGTTTAAATAGGGATAGGCAAACTGCTAGAAAACACCATTCGTTAATCCACTCAAAAGAAAAAAGGGAAAAGAAATATTAACTATGGCACTTTTGCTGTAAACATTCTTTTTGCCCCTTAAGTGGAGTGCTTCATCAAATCCAGGGGAATATTCCCTTTAAAGCCTTTCTTTATGTTTAAAATCTGGTAACTAAATGATAAAAGCATTACCAGAAAGAATTTTTACATACCCATAAAATGTCTCTGTGACATTGTGAATTTTGTTTTAATCACTTATTTGTCTTATTTCAGCCAGTTTGTTTTGAAATGCTAGGAACCTGTGGGTAAAATACTCCTTGACATTAATGATATTAGCAGACTAGCTCAATCTAAGAACTTAGATTAAGTCTGGAAGTTATTAAAAAGTTTCTTGATTACTTTTCCACCATATTTGCTACCCAGTGAGAGAATATTAATTATTAAGATCAATTCATTTACTACCTTTTTAAAGAAAGTATAAAATGAGTTGTGTATTTGCATGTACTAAAACGCCTATTTTTCTTAGCTTTCTTTTTTATATACTAATTCTCTTAGGACATTTCTGGTTATATGTCTGGAAACGTCAGCCATCCAGAAAAAAAGAAGGCTGGGAAATAATGAAAAAAATGTGCTGAAAGAATTCACATAAAAGTTTTGGAGACTTGAAAATGGGAACAACAGACACAAAAAGTTATTGAACCAGGAAAAAAAAGAAGGCCTTCCTGGCAGGTACCTTTATAGCAATACACTGATAACTGTGGGATAAAAATAAAGGCATCGAGACATTATTACAGTTCTCCTCCATGAAATCAAAATTCTAACTCAAAGGTAAAGAGAGAATCTGATTCATATTTTATCTTTTTGGTTTAAACATTAGGAAAAAAAATTACCAGTTGTAAAAGAAAAATGAAATCTTAAAAATAATATTAGTTCAATTATTTAGTTCAAGTATCTTCTTAGGAATTACATCTTATTTAATTCTATACAAATATACACATAAATACACATAAAGAGGATGGTGCACAATCTGTGTATTGACATATAATGTTAAAACTATATAGAATCAGTTTATGTTAATATGAATCTCACCATTGGCCCTTAGATACTGATATTTTCCAATAGGTGTCCAAGCAGTGGAAAAAATATAATAATGATAAGTCAGATGAGTTTCTTCCAGTGGGATTAAAGTATTTACTTTCTTTCTGAATATTAGCAATCCAAGAGATATTAAATTAAATGCTAAGATTCTAGGAATTGGATGAGAGATTATTTAAGGAAGGGGAGAAATTCTTGTTTAAATTTTGCCTTCTGAATAATTCAACCCATGTTTTTCATTACTCTCATGCAACCAAGATTTCCTCTGGAGTTACCATAGTATTCACTAATCACTAATAAAATACTCTATTACCTAATTTGCAAACCCAGGGGATACTGAAGTTGTGAAGAAAGACAGTAATCTGAGATTAAAAAACAAATTCATAAGAGTTTCCACTGAGCCGTGATTCGCTCTTTTTTCCTTCTTTTCAATTTACGGGCTTTAGTTGAAATCAATACCAATTCACATTCCATTCCAAAGGTAAAGGGATTTCACTCAATCACTTGACTATGCAGAGTAATTTTGATTCTTCCCTCCATTAAGATCTAATGATTCTTCTTCAGAAGGAATTTTCAAGTCTGAGCACCACTCACTCCCCACCCCTTCTTAAATGTTTCCTCTGCTACTTCCTTAGTGAAGCTGTCATTTTGTACACCTGAACTACTGCAATATATCTCTAGTGGACCTCCATTTACAGCCATTTGTCTCAGCTGGCTACAACCAATTCTCCATGTTGCTTTATAACAGATATGATTATGTCATTCTTGTGCTCTAAAACTTGTCAACAGAATCTGAATGCCAATTGTACACAGACCCTATTCCTTACTGTAGTATTCCAAGGTCTTCACAATCTGGGTCCATCTGCAAACTCTCCATTTTCTACACATCGGACAGGAGACTTTCAGAATTATAGATTTCACAGGCTTATAACCTATCTATCTTTTATCTAGCTATAAATATATGTATGTATGCTAAGTTGTCTCAAACGTATTTGACTTTTTGAGATCCAATGGACTGTAGACTGCCAGGCTCCTCTGTCCATAGGATTCTCCAGGCAAGAATACTGGAGTGGGTTGCCATGCAATCCTCCAGATCTTCATGACCCAGGGATCAAACTCACATCTCCTGCAGCTTCTGCACTGCAGGCAGATTCTTTACTACTGAGCCACCAGGGAAGCCCATAGATATATGCATATTTCTACAAATGTATACCTATAAACACATATAAACTTTCTAAAGTAGATGTTTAAGAAAATAACTGCAAACTTTAATTTTTTTTTCAAATAAAGAAAACACAAAATTGCCTTAAAACATCAACTTTATTAAGAAATACTTTTTCCCTTCACTTAAATTTAGCATACTTATGAGAACACTTCACCTTGTTCTGTCATCTATTTTTCATATATCACTATAATAATGATGACTTTGTCATAGATTGGCAGGAATGTCTGGCAATGACAGGTATTTGGGAATCACTGCAGTAGACTAGTCATCATTCCCTAAACACACACTGAATGATAATATTATGACTCACAGACTTCTTTTAATTATGAGAATAGTTGAAAACACAGATGACTGTATCAGTCAAGACCTTGGCAGGAAACCAGCACAGTCCACAGGGATTCTGAAGGTAATTTAACAGAGTAGAAGCAAGGTCAGGGTTAAGGAAATCAACAAGGTATGTTAGAGCATCCAGGGATTAGCAACAGCAGGAAGTCCCTGGGGCTGCATGGAATACTAGAAGGTATCAGAAGCTCAGGGAGGCCTCAAGGAATTTGTAAATGAAAGAACCAGAATCCTGAGCCCTTGCTGCTGCTGCTGCTGCTAAGTCGCTTCAGTCTTGTCCGACTCTGTGCAACTCCATAGACAGCAGCCCACCAGGCTCCCCCGTCCCTGGATTCTCCTTAGCAGAGAGCAAAGAAAGAAAAAAACTACATCCCTTGCCTCTTTCTGATGGTCAATGTCTCTCATTGGTCAATTCAGCAGCAAGCCAGAGGGCCAGGGGGACAAGGCTGACAGTGTCAGTAAGGATCAAGCCAGTTCTCTGAACAAACAGAGAAAAGAAGAGAACAAGGCTAGGGAAATATGGGAAGGGCAAAAGGAAAATATCTAATCAACCAATTTTCTTCCTGGCTTATTTGTAGAAAATTTAAGGCAAGCTAATTTGAATTGCAGTGGTCTTTATTTTGCCCCCTTTCCTTAGCTAATTGTGTTAGAAAGCCTATGTTGGAGCAGTGCTATCCAAAATCTTTGTGTGTTACGGCACATATTAGTCAACCAAAGAGAATTTTGTATGCATACAAACAGTCCTCAATTTACAAGGGTTTCACTTAAGAATTTTCAACTTTACAATGGTGCAAAAGTGATATGCATTCAGTAGACTCATACTTTGAATTTTGATCTTTTTGCGGGCTACAGCTATGCGGTCTGATTCCGTCTCCTGATGCTGGGCAGCTGCGGTGAGTGACAGCTCTCAGTCAGCCATGCAATCACGAGGGTCAACCATCAATACTCTGACAGTCACTCTGTACCCATAAAACCATTGTTTTCTTTAAATATAGTGCTCAATAAATGTCATGAGATACCTGACATTTTATTATAAAACAGGCTTTGTGTTACATGATTTTGTTCAGTTGTAGGCTATTGTAAGTGTTCTGAGCACATTTAAGGTAGGTGAGGCTAAGCTATAGTGTTTGGCAGGTTAGGAGTATTAAACGCAGTTTTCCAAATTCACTGACATATTGAGTGCAGCATTTTCACAACATCATCATTTAGGATTTGAAATAGCTCAACTGGAATTCCATCACCTCCACTAGCTTTGTTTGTAGTGATGCTTCCTAAGGCCCACTTGACTTCACACTCCAGGATGTCTGGCTCTAGGTGAGTGATCACACCATCACAGTTATCTGGGTCATTAAGATCTTTTTTGTATAGTTCTTCTGTGTATTCTTGCCACCTGTTCTTAGTATCTTCTGCTTCTGTTAGGTCCATACCATATCTGTCCTTTATTGTGCCCATCTTTGCATGAAATGTTCCCTTGGTATCTCTAATTTTCTTGACGAGGTCTCTAGTCTTTCCCATTCTATTGTTTTCCTCTATTTCTTTGCACTGATCACTGAGGAAGGCTTTCTTATCTCTCCTTGCTATTCTTTGGAACTCTGCATTCAGATGGGTATACTTTTCCTTTTCTCCTTTGCCTTTTGCTTCTCTTTTTTTCTCAGGTATTTGTAAGGCCTCTTCAAACAACCATTTTGCCTTTTTGCATTTCTTTTTCTTGGTGATGGCCTTAAGATGTTTTTAAGCTTATGACTGGTTTAATGGGACAATTCTACCATAAGCTGAGAAAGATCTACATACAAAAGGCTTGGTGAAAAAAATTCTTTTTGCATTCTCTTTATATGATATTTTAAATAGAGATGATTCTACACATTAAATTGTATGAAACTTCCTAACAATATTTAAGACTAAAATTTTCACAAAAGAAAATTAATCATGCTTTTTTTCATATTTTTTTAGTCTTGGTTTTGATGCTTGAAAGGGTCAGTCACAATTCCTGAGCAAGACCTTAACAAAGTTCTCTTCTTATTCTTAAGACACCTGACTAGAAATGTTGTTGATAAAATAGGTAAAACCATTTTTATAGCCTTTTAAAATTGATATGGAATGAGGCTGTATTTAAAGAAAAGATCTTTTTTCCTTTCCTTATAAAGGCAATAAATTTTGTGAATATAATGTTAAATACTACTTTAATGATGGAAGTGAATTTCAAGTCCAAAAACATTTCAAGTCAGGTGTCCCAAAGTTTTAATCAAGTTCTAAATTTCAGAATAAACATGCATTGTCAGAGCAGTCCTTATGCTACTTACTAGCTTTGAGGCCACTTAAAGTCACATCCACTGTAGGTGTCTCAAATTTGTGAAAACAGAGATTTAGGGCCACCATTTAGATCCATGCCCACAGATCTCATCTCTAATCCTTCCTCCAGCACCCTCCTCTGAGCTCACAAGTGTTTGCCCTGTCTCTCTGGACATTTAGAACTTCACTGTTAACTTCTCGATGGGCTGTGATGTGCACTCTCTCCAGTCATTAGATGCCCAGGTGGCAGACCACGTCCAAAGAACTGAAGAGTGGATTATCAGACCTCTCATGATCTAAGTGTTAGGACCAAACTGGAGCCAGGACAGGCTCTAAGGGGCAGGCTAGGCCTGAGGTTTAGTCTCTAGGAAGGCTGAGGCACTGGAAACTCCCACAGGCAGTGTAGCTCGACCAATCACAAAAATCCCCGTAGCCCCCGGCCGGCGCCAGACCCGAGCTAATCCAGATAGGGATGCGAGGTTTAAAAGTCCCACATGCGCGTATGGTTTAACCAATCAGCTATGCTGTTACAGGAACAAAGAACCATCTGTATAAAAGTAGATGTGATTCAGAGCTCACGGCTCTTGTTGGATTCCACTGTGCTGGATGAGACCTGGGCCCTAACTCGAGCTAGCAATAAACCCCTTTATGCTTTTGCATTGCTGCCGACGTCTTATTCTCTCAGTTTTGGGGACTCGGACTCTGGGCATAACATAAGCAATGACTCCAGTCTCACAAACTCCACCCAGACTCCCCAAGGCCAAAGGAGATCGATGTTTATGACATACAGTTGTAAACTTTCCCACCGTACACTGATCGAAAAGTTTAAGATCCAGAAAAA